>NW_026529344.1:300000-463733 GCF_028500815.1 Rissa tridactyla | reverse complement strand
GGCCATTTTTGTGCCTGGCGCGACGCCAAGTGGGAAAGGGTGTTGTCGAGGCTGAAGGCAGCAGGAAAGCCCGCAGCCCCCAGGTCTGTGGGGCCACACAAGCGGTTCCCAAAGAGCTTTAGAACAAGGCATAGTTTTCCCTGCTGGCTCTTTGGGCGGGGGACCCATCTCCAGCCGTATGGCCATTTTTGTGCCTGATAGGGCGCCAAGTGGGAAAGGGTTGCTTTGAGGCTGAAGACAGCAGGAAAGCCCGCAGCCCCCAGGTCTGTGGGGCTACGCAAGCGGTTCCCAAAGAGCTTTAGAACAAGGCATAGTTTTCCCTGCTGGTTCTTTGGGCGGGGGACCCATCTGCAGACATATGGCCATTTTTGTGCCTGGCACGACGCCAAGTGGGAAAGGGTGGCTTTGACGCTGAAGGCAGCAGGAAAGCCCGCAGCCCCCAGGTCTGTGGGGCTACGCAAGCGGTTCCCAAAGAGCTTTAGAACAAGGCATAGTTTTCCCTACTGGCTCTTTGGGCGGGAGACCCATCTCCAGCCATAGGCCATTTTTGTGCCTGGCGCCACGCCAAGTGGGAAAGGGTGTTGTCGAGGCTGAAGGCAGCAGGAAAGCCCGCAGCCCCCAGGTCTGTGGGGCTACGCAAGCGGTTCCCAAAGAGCTTTAGAACAAGGCATAGTTTTCCCTGCTGGCTCTTTGGGCATGGGACCCATCTCCAGCCATAGGCCATTTTTGTGCCTGGCGCGACGCCAAGTGGGAAAGGGTGGTGTCGAGGTTGAAGGCAGCAGGAAAGCCTGCAGCCCCCAGGTCTGTGGGGCTACACAAGCGGTTCCCAAAGAGCTTTAGAACAAGGCATAGTTTTCCCTGCTGGCTCTTTGGGCATGGGACCCATCTCCAGCCGTATGGCCATTTTTGTGCCTGGCGCGGCGCCAAGTGGGAAAGGGTGGTTTTGAGGCTGAAGGCAGCAGGAAAACCCGCAGCCCCCAGGTCTGTGGGGCTACGCAAGCGGTTCCCAAAGAGCTTTAGAACAAGGCATAGTTTTCCCTGCTGGCTCTCTGGGCGGGGGACCCATCTCCAGCCGTATGGCCATTTTTGAGCCTGGCGCGGCGCCAGGTGGGAAAGGGTGGCTTTGAGGCTGAAGGCAGGAGCAAAGCCTGCAGCCCCCAGGTCTGTGGGGCTACGCAAGCGGTTCCCAAAGAGCTTTAGAACAAGGCATAGTTTTCCCAGCTGGCTCTTAGGGCATGGGACCCATCTCCAGCCATAGGCCATTTTTGTGCCTGGCACGAAGCCAAGTGGGAAAGGGTGCTGTCGAGGCTGAAGGCAGCAGGAAAGCCTGCAGCCCCCAGGTGTGTGGGGCTACGCAAGCGGTTCCCAAAGAGCTTTAGAACAAGGCATAGTTTTCCCTGCTGGCTCTTTGGGCGGGGGACCCATCTCCAGCCGTATGGCTATTTTTGTGCCTGGCGCGGTGCGTAGTGGCATAGGATGGTTTTGAGGCTGAAGGCAGCAGGAAAGCCTGCAGCCCCCAGGTCTGTGCGGCTACACAAGCGGATCACAAAGAGCTTTAGAACAAGGCATAGTTTTCACTGCTGGCTCTTTGGGCGGGGGACCCATCTCCAGCCGTATGGCTATTTTTGTGCCTGGCGCGGTGCGTAGTGGCATAGGATGGTTTTGAGGCTGAAGGCAGCAGGAAAGCCTGCAGCCCCCAGGTCTGTGCGGCTACACAAGCGGATCACAAAGATCTTTAGAACAAGGCATAGTTTTCCCTGCTGGCTCTTTGGGCGGGGGACCCATCTCCAGCCGTACGGCCATTTTTGCGCCTGGCCCGGCGCAAAGTGGGAAAGGGTGGCTTTGAGGCTGAAGGCAGCAGCAAAGCCCGCAGCCCCCAGGTCTGTGCGGCTACGAAAGCGGTTCCCAAAGAGCTTTAGAACAAGGCATAGTTTTCCCTGCTGGCTCTTTGGGCGGGAGACCCATCTCCAGCCATAGGCCATTTTTGTGCCTGGCGCGACGCCAAGTGGGAAAGGGTGTTGTCGAGGCTGAAGGCAGCAGGAAAGCCCGCAGCCCCCAGGTCTGTGGGGCCACACAAGCGGTTCCCAAAGAGCTTTAGAACAAGGCATAGTTTTCCCTGCTGGCTCTTTGGGCGGGGGACCCATCTCCAGCCGTATGGCCATTTTTGTGCCTGGCGCGGCGCCAAGTGGGAAAGGGTTGCTTTGAGGCTGAAGACAGCAGGAAAGCCCGCAGCCCCCAGGTCTGTGGGGCTACGCAAGCGGTTCCCAAAGAGCTTTAGAACAAGGCATAGTTTTCCCTGCTGGCTCTTTGGGCGGGGGACCCATCTGCAGACATATGGCCATTTTTGTGCCTGGCACGACGCCAAGTGGGAAAGGGTGGCTTTGACGCTGAAGGCAGCAGGAAAGCCCGCAGCCCCCAGGTCTGTGGGGCTACGCAAGCGGTTCCCAAAGAGCTTTAGAACAAGGCATAGTTTTCCCTACTGGCTCTTTGGGCGGGAGACCCATCTCCAGCCATAGGCCATTTTTGTGCCTGGCGCGACGCCAAGTGGGAAAGGGTGTTGTCGAGGCTGAAGGCAGCAGGAAAGCCCGCAGCCCCCAGGTCTGTGGGGCTACGCAAGCGGTTCCCAAAGAGCTTTAGAACAAGGCATAGTTTTCCCTGCTGGCTCTTTGGGCATGGGACCCATCTCCAGCCATAGGCCATTTTTGTGCCTGGCGCGACGCCAAGTGGGAAAGGGTGGTGTCGAGGTTGAAGGCAGCAGGAAAGCCTGCAGCCCCCAGGTCTGTGGGGCTACACAAGCGGTTCCCAAAGAGCTTTAGAACAAGGCATAGTTTTCCCTGCTGGCTCTTTGGGCATGGGACCCATCTCCAGCCGTATGGCCATTTTTGTGCCTGGCGCGGCGCCAAGTGGGAAAGGGTGGTTTTGAGGCTGAAGGCAGCAGGAAAGCCCGCAGCCCCCAGGTCTGTGGGGCTACGCAAGCGGTTCCCAAAGAGCTTTAGAACAAGGCATAGTTTTCCCTGCTGGCTCTTTGGGCGGGGGACCCATCTCCAGCCGTATGGCCATTTTTGTGCCTAGCGCGGCGCCAAATGGGAAAGGGTGGCTTTGAGGCTGAAGGCAGCAGGAAAGCCTGCAGCCCCCAGGTCTGTGGGGCTACGCAAGCGGTTCCCAAAGAGCTTTAGAACAAGGCATAGTCTTCCCTGCTGGCTCTCTGGGCCGGGGACCCATCTCCAGCCATAGGCCATTTTTGTGCCTGGCGCAGTGCCAAGTGGGAAAGGGTGGTGTCGAGGCTGAAGGCAGCAGGAAAGCCCGCAGCCCCCAGGTCTGTGGGGCTACGCAAGCGTTTCCCAAAGAGCTTTAGAACAAGGCATAGTTTTCCCTGCTGGCTCTTTGGGCGGGGGACCCATCTCCAGCCGTATGGCCATTTTTGTGCCTGGCGCGGCGCCAAGTGGGAAAGGGTGGCTTTGAGGCTGAAGGCAGCAGGAAAGCCTGCAGCCCCCAGGTCTGTGGGGCTACGCAAGCGGTTCCCAAAGAGCTTTAGAACAAGGCATAGTTTTCCCTGCTGGCTCTTTGGGCGGGGGACCCATCTCCAGCCGTATGGCCATTTTTGTGCCTGGCTCGGCGCCAAGTGGGAAAGGGTGGTGTCGAGGCTGAAGGCAGCAGGAAAGCCCACAGCCCCCAGGTCTGTGGGGCTACGCAAGCGGTTCCCAAAGAGCTTTAGAACAAGGCATAGTTTTCCCTGCTGGCTCTTTGGGCGGGGGACCCATCTCCAGCCGTATGGCCATTTTTGTGCCTGGCGCGGTGCGTAGTGTGAAAGGGTGGTTTTGAGGCTGAAGGCAGCAGGAAAGCCTGCAGCCCACAGCTCTGTGGGGCCAAGGAAGCTGTTCCCAAAGAGCTTTAGAACAAGGCATAGTTTTCCGTGATGGCTCTTTGGGCATGGGACCCATCTCCAGCCATAGGCCATTTTTGTGCCTGGCGCGGTGCGTAGTGGGAAAGGGTGGCTTTGAGGCTGAAGGCAGCAGGAAAGCCCGCAGCCCCCAGGTCTGTGGGGCTACGCAAGCGGTTCCCAAAGAGCTTTAGAAGAAGGCATAGTTTTCCTTGCTGGCTCTTTGGGCATGGGACCCATCTCCAGCCATAGGCCATTTTTGTGCCTGGCCCGGCGCCAAGTGGGAAAGGGTGGTGTCGAGGCTGAAGGCAGCAGCAAAGCCCGAAGCCCCCAGGTCTGTAGGGCTACGCAAGCGGTTCCCAAAGAGCTTTAGAACAAGGCATAGTTTTCCCTGCTGGCTCTTTGGGCGGGGGACCCATCTCCAGCCGTATGGCCATTTTTGTGCCTGGCGCGGCGCCAAGTGGGAAAGGGTGTTGTCGAACATGAAGGCAGAAGGAAAGCCCACAGCCCCCAGGTCTGTGCGGCTACGAAAGCGGTTCCCAAAGAGCTTTAGAACAAGGCATAGTTTTCCCTGCTGGCTCTTTGGGCGGGGGACCCATCTCCAGCCATAGGCCATTTTTGTGCCTGGCGCGACGCCAAGTGGGAAAGGGTGGTGTCGAGGTTGAAGGCAGCAGGAAAGCCTGCAGCCCCCAGGTCTGTGGGGCTACGCAAGCGGTTCCCAAAGAGCTTTAGAACAAGGCATAGTTTTCCTTGCTGGCTCTTTGGGCAGGGGACCCATCTCCAGCCATATGGCCATTTTTGTGCCTGATGCGGTGTCCAGTGGAAAAGGGTGGCTTTGAGGTTGAAGGCAGCAGCAAAGCCTGCAGCCCCCAGGTCTGTGGGGCTACGCAAGCGGTTCCCAAAGAGCTTTAGAACAAGGCATAGTTTTCCCTGCTGGCTCTTTGGGCGGGGGACCCATCTCCAGCTGTATGGCCATTTTTGTGCCTGGCGCAGCGCCAAGTGGGAAAGGGTGGTGTCGAGTCTGAAGGCAGCAGGAAAGCCCGCAGCCCCCAGGTCTGTGGGGCTACGCAAGCAGTTCCCAAAGAGCTTTAGAACAAATCATAGTTTTCCCTGCTTGTTCTTTGGGCGGGGGACCCATCTCCAGCCGTATGGCCATTTTTGTGCCTGGCGCGGCGCCAAGTGGGAATGGGTGGTGTCGAGTCTGAAGGCAGCAGGAAAGCCTGCAGCCCCCAGGTCTGTGGGGCTACGCAAGCGGTTCCCAAAGAGCTTTAGAACAAGGCATAGTTTTCCCTGCTGGCTCTTTGGGCGGGGGACCCATCTCCAGCCGTATGGCCATTTTTGTGCCTGGCGCGGTGCGTAGTGTGAAAGGGTGGTTTTGAGGCTGAAGGCAGCAGGAAAGCCTGCAGACCACAGCTCTGTGGGGCCAAGGAAGCTGTTCCCAAAGAGCTTTAGAACAAGGCATAGTTTTCCGTGATGGCTCTTTGGGCATGGGACCCATCTCCAGTCATAGGCCATTTTTGTGCCTGGCGCGGTGCGTAGTGGGAAAGGGTGGCTTTGAGGCTGAAGGCAGCAGGAAAGCCCGCAGCCCCCAGGTCTGTGGGGCTACGCAAGCGGTTCCCAAAGAGCTTTAGAACAAGGCATAGTCTTCCCTGCTGGCTCTTTTGGCATGGGACCCATCTACAGCCGTATGGCAATTTTTGTGCCTGGCCCGGCGCCAAGTGGGAAAGGGTGGCTTTGAGGCTGAAGGCAGCAGCAAAGCCCGCAGCCCCCAGGTCTGTGGGGCTACGCAAGCGGTTCCCAAAGAGCTTTAGAACAAGGCATAATTTTCCCTGCTGGCTCTTTGGGCGGGGGACCCATCTCCAGCCGTATGGCCATTTTTGTGCCTGGCGCGGCGCCAAGTGGGAAAGGGTGGTGTCGAGGCTGAAGGCAGCAGCAAAGCCCGCAGCCCCCAGGTCTGTGGGGCTACGCAAGCGGTTCCCAAAGAGCTTTAGAAGAAGGCATAGTTTTCCCTGCTGGCTCTTTGGGCGGGGGACCCATCTCCAGCCGTATGGCCATTTTTGTGCCTAGCGCGGCGCCAAGTGGGAAAGGGTGGTGTCGAGGCTGAAGGCAGCAGGAAAGCCCGCAGCCCCCAGGTCTGTGGGGCTACGCAAGCGGTTCCCAAAGAGCTTTAGAACAAGGCATAGTTTTCCCTGCTGGCTCTTTGGGCGGGGGACCCATCTCCAGCCGTATGGCCATTTTTGTGCCTGGCACGGCGCCAAGTGGGAAAGGGTGGTGTCGAGGCTGAAGGCAGCAGCAAAGCCCGCAGCCCCCAGGTCTGTAGGGCTACGCAAGCGGTTCCCAAAGAGCTTTAGAACAAGGCATAGTTTTCCCTGCTCGCTCTTTGGGCGGGGGACCCATCTCCAGCCGTATGGCCATTTTTGTGCCTGGCGCGGTGCCAAGTGTGAAAGGGTGGCTTTGAGGCTGAAGGCAGGAGCAAAGCCTGCAGCCCTAAGGTCTGTGGGGCTACGCAAGCGGTTCCCAAAGAGCTTTAGAACAAGGCATAGTTTTCCCTGCAGGCTGTTAGGGCATGGGACCCATCTCCAGCCATAGGCCATTTTTCTGCCAGGCGCGATGCCAAGTGGGAAAGGGTGGTGTCGAGTCTGAAGGCAGCAGGAAAGCCTGCAGCCCCCAGGTCTGTGGGGCTACGCAAGCGGTTCCCAAAGAGCTTTAGAACAAGGCATAGTTTTCCCTGCTGGCTCTTTGGGCGGGGGACCCATCTCCAGCCGTATGGCCAATTTGTGCCTAGCGCGACGCCAAGTGGGAAAGGGTGGTGTCGAGTCTGAAGGCAGCAGGAAAGCCTGCAGCCCCCAGGTCTGTGGGGCTACGCAAGTGGTTCCTAAAGAGCTTTAGAACAAGGCATAGTTTTCCCTGCTGGCTCTTTGGGCGGGGGACCCATCTCCAGCCGTATGGCCAATTTGTGCCTAGCGCGACGCCAAGTGGGAAAGGGTGGCTTTGAGGCTGAAGGCAGCAGGAAAGCCTGCAGCCCCCAGGTCTGTGGGGCTACGCAAGCGGTTCCCAAAGAGCTTTAGAACAATGCATAGTTTTCCTTGCTGGGTCTTTGGGCATGGGACCCATCTCCAGCCATAGGCCATTTTTGTGCCTGGCGCGGTGCGTAGTGGGAAAGGGTGGCTTTGAGGCTGAAGGCAGCAGGAAAGCCTGCAGCCCCCAGGTCTGTGCGGCTACGCAAGCGGTTCCCAAAGAGCTTTAGAACAAGGCCTAGTTTTCCCTGCTGGCTCTTTGGGCGGGGGACCCATCTCCAGCCATAGACCATTTTTGTGCCTAGCGCGGCGCCAAGTGGGAAAGGGTGGCTTTGAGGCTGAAGGCAGCAGGAGAGCCTGCAGCCCCCAGGTCTTTGGGGCTATGCAAGCGGTTCCCAAAGAGCTTTAGAACAAGGCATAGTTTTCCCTGCTGGCTCTTTGGGCGGGGGACCCATCTCCAGCCGTATGGCCATTTTTGTGCCTGGCGCGGCGCCAAGTGGGAAAGGGTGGTGTCGAGGCTGAAGGCAGCAGGAAAGCCCGCAGCCCCCAGGTCTGTGTGGCTACGCAAGCGGTTCCCAAAGAGCTTTAGAACAAGGCATAGTTTTCACTGCTGGCTCTTTGGGCGTGGGACCCATCTCCAGCCGTATGGCCATTTTTGTGCCTGGCCCGGCGCGAAGCGGGAAAGGGTGGTTTTGAGGCTGAAGGCAGCAGCAAAGCCCGCAGCCCCCAGGTCTGTGGGGCTACGCAAGCGGTTCCCAAAGAGCTTTAGAACAAGGCATAGTTTTCCCTGCTGGCTCTTTGGGCGGGGGACCCATCTCCAGCCGTATGGCCATTTTTGTGCCTGGCACGGCGCCAAGTGGGAAAGGGTGGTGTCGAGGCTGAAGGCAGCAGGAAAGCCCACAGCCCCCAGGTCTGTGGGGCTATGCAAGCGGTTCCCAAAGAGCTTTAGAACAAGGCATAGTTTTACCTGCTGGCTCTTTGGGCATGGGACCCATCTCCACCCATAGGCCATTTTTCTGCCTGGCGCGACGCCAAGTGGGAAAGGGTGCTGTCGAGGCTGAAGGCAGCAGGAAAGCCTGCAGCCCCCAGGTCTGTGGGGCTACGCAAGCGGTTCCCAAAGAGCTTTAGAACAAGGCATAGTTTTCCCTGCTGGCTCTCTGGGCGGGGCACCCATCTGCAGCCATAGGCTGTTTTTGTGCCTGGCGCGGCGCCAAGTGGGAAAGGGTGGCTTTGAGGCTGAAGGCAGCAGCAAAGCCTGCAGCCCCCACGTCTGTGGGGCCACGCAAGCGGTTCCCAAAGAGCTTTAGAACAAGGCATAGTTTTCCTTGCTGGGTCTTTGGGCATGGGACCGATCTCCAGCCATAGGCCATTTTTTTGCCTGATGGAGTGCCAAGTGGGAAAGGGTGGCTTTGAGGCTGAAGGCAGCAGGAAAGCCTGCAGCCCCCAGGTCTGTGGGGCTACGCAAGCGGTTCCCAAAGAGCTTTAGAACAAGGCATAGTTTTCCTTGCTGGCTCTTTGGGCATGGGACCCATCTCCAGCCATAGGCCATTTTTGTGCCTGATGCGGCGCCAAGTGGGAAAGGGTGGCTTTGAGGCTCAAGGCAGCAGGAAAGCCCGCAGCCCCCAGGTCTGTGCGGCTACGCAAGCGGTTCCCAAAGAGCTTTAGAACAAGGCATAATTTTCCTTGCTGGCTCTCTGGGCGGGGGACCCATCTCCAGCCGTATGGCCATTTTTGTGCCTAGCACGACGCCAAGTGGGAAAGGGTGGCTTTGAGGCTGAAGGCAGCAGCAAAGCCTGCAGCCCCCAGGTCTGTGGGGCTACGCAAGCGGTTCCCAAAGAGCTTTAGAACAAGGCATAGTTTTCCCTGCTGGGTCTTTGGGCATGGGACCCATCTCCAGCCATAGGCCATTTTTGTGCCTGGCGCGACGCCAAGTGGGAAAGGGTGGCTTTGAGGCTGAAGGCAGCAGGAAAGCCCGCAGCCCCCAGGTCTGTGCGGCTACGCAAGCGGTTCCCAAAGAGCTTTAGAACAAGGCATAATTTTCCTTGCTGGCTCTCTGGGCGGGGGACCCATCTCCAGCCGTATGGCCATTTTTGTCCCTGGCCCGGCGCCAAGTGGGAAAGGGTGGTGTCGAGGCTGAAGGCAGCAGGAAAGCCCACAGCCCCCAGGTCTGTGTGGCTACGCAAGTGGTTCCCAAAGAGCTTTAGAACAAGGCATAGTTTTCCCTGCTAGCTCTTTGGGCGGGGGACCCATCTCCAGCCGTATGGCCATTTTTGTGCCTGGCGCGGTGCGTAGTGGGAAAGGGTGGTTTTGAGGCTGAAGGCAGGAGGAAAGCCTGCAGCCCCCAGGTCTGTGGGGCCAAGCAAGCGGTTCCCAAAGAGCTTTAGAACAAGGCATAGTTTTCCCTGCTGGCTCTTTGGGCATGGGACCCATCTCCAGCCATAGGCCATTTTTGTGCCTGATAGGGCGCCAAGTGGGAAAGGGTGGCTTTGAGGTTGAAGGCAGCAGGAAAGCCTGCAGCCCCCAGGTCTGTGGGGCTACGCAAGCGGTTCCCAAAGAGCTTTAGAAGAAGGCATAGTTTTCCCTGCTGGCTCTTTGGACGGGGGACCCATTTCCAGCCGTATGGCCATTTTTGTGCCTGGCGCGGTGCGTAGTGGTAAAGGGTGGTTTTGACGCTGAAGGCAGCAGGAAAGCCCGCAGCCCCCAGGTCTGTGGGGCCAAGCAAGCGGTTCCCAAAGAGCTTTAGAACAAGGCATAGTTTTCCCTGCTGGCTCTTTGGGCGGGGGACCCATCTCCAGCCGTATGGCCATTTTTGTGCCTGGCGCGGCGCCAAGTGGGAAAGGGTGGTTTTGAGGCTGAAGGCAGCAGCAAAGCCTGCAGCCCCCAGGTCTGTGGGCCCAAGCAAGCGGTTCCCAAAGAGCTTTAGAACAAGGCATAGTTTTCCCTGCTGGCTCTTTGGGCATGGGACCCATCTGCAGCCATAGGCCATTTTTGTGCCTGGCGCGGCGCCAAGTGGGAAAGGGTGGCTTTGAGGCTGAAGGCAGCAGGAAAGCCTGCAGCCCCCAGGTCTGTGGGGCTACGCAAGCAGTTCCCAAAGAGCTTTAGAACAAGGCATAATTTTCCCTGCTGGCTCTCTGGGCGGGGGACCCATCTCCAGCCATAGGCCATTTTTGTGCCTGGCGCGGCGCCAAGTGGGAAAGGGTGCTGTCAAGGCTGAAGGCAGCAGCAAAGCCTGCAGCCCGCAGGTCTGTGGGGCTATGCAAGCGGTTCCCAAAGAGCTTTAGAACAAGGCATAGTTTTCCCTGATGGCTCTTTGGGCGGGGGACCCATCTGCAGCCATAGGCCATTTTTGTGCCTGGCGCGGCGCCAAGTGGGAAAGGGTGGCTTTGAGGCTGAAGGCAGCAGGAAAGCCTGCAGCCCCCAGGTCTCTGGGGCTACGCAAGCAGTTCCCAAAGAGCTTTAGAACAAGGCATAATTTTCCCTGCTGGCTCTCTGGGCGGGGGACCCATCTCCAGCCATAGGCCATTTTTGTGCCTGATGCAGCGCCAAGTGGGAAAGGGTGGCTTTGAGGGTGAAGGCAGCAGGAAAGCCTGCAGCCCCCAGGTCTGTGGGGCTACGCAAGCTGTTCCCAAAGAGCTTTAGAACAAGGCATAGTTTTCCCTGCTGGCTCTTTGGGCGGGGGACCCATCTCCAGCCGTATGGCCATTTTTGTGCCTGGCGCGGCGCCAAGTGGGAAGGGTGTTGTCGAACATGAAGGCAGAAGGAAAGCCCACAGCCCCCAGGTGTGTGCGGCTACGCAAGCGGTTCCCAAAGAGCTTTAGAACAAGGCATAGTTTTCCCTGCTTGTTCTTTGGTCGGGGGACCCATCTCCAGCCATAGGCCATTTTTTTTGCCTGGCGCGACGCCAAGTGGGAAAGGGTGGCTTTGAGGCTGAAGGCAGCAGGAGAGCCTGCAGCCCCCAGGTCTGTGGGGCTACGCAAGCGGTTCCCAAAGAGCTTTAGAACAAGGCATAGTTTTCCCTGCTGGCTCTTTGGGCGGGGGACCCATCTCCAGCCATAGGCCATTTTTGTGCCTGGCGCGACGCCAAGTGGGAAAGGGTGGTGTCGAGGTTGAAGGCAGCAGGAAAGCCTGCAGCCCCCAGGTCTGTGGGGCTACGCAAGCGGTTCCCAAACAGCTTTAGAACAAGGCATAGTTTTCCCTGCTGGCTCTTTGGGCGGGGGACCCATCTCCAGCCGTATGGCCATTTTTGTGCCTGGCGCGGCGCCCAGTGGGAAAGGGTGGTGTCGAGGCTGAAGGCAGCAGGAAAGCCCGCAGCTCCCAGGTCTGTGGAGCTACGCAAGTGGTTCCCAAAGAGCTTTAGAACAAGGCATAGTTTTCCTTGCTGGCTCTTTGGGCAGGGGACCCATCTCCAGCCATATGGCCATTTTTGTGCCTGATGCGGCGTCCAGTGGAAAAGGGTGGCTTTGAGGCTGAAGGCAGCAGCAAAGCCTGCAGCCCCCAGGTCTGTGGGGCTACGCAAGCGGTTCCCAAAGAGCTTTAGAACAAGGCATAGTTTTCCCTGCTGGCTCTTTGGGCGGGGGACCCATCTCCAGCCGTATGGCCATTTTTGTGCCTGGCGCGGCGCCAAGTGGGAAAGGGTGGCTTTGAGGCTGAAGGCAGCAGGAAAGCCCGCAGCCCCCAGGTCTGTCGGGCTACGCAAGCGGTTCCCAAAGAGCTTTAGAAGAAGGCATAGTTTTCCCTGCTGGCTCTTTGGGCGGGGGACCCATCTCCAGCCGTATGGCCATTTTTGTGCCTAGCGCGGCGCCAAGTGGGAAAGGGTGGTTTTGAGGCTGAAGGCAGCAGGGAAGCCCGCAGCCCCCAGGTCTGTGGGGCTACGCAAGCGGTTCCCAAAGAGCTTTAGAACAAGGCATAGTTTTCCCTGCTGGCTCTTTGGGCGGGGGACCCATCTCCAGCCGTATGGCCATTTTTGAGCCTGGCGCGGCGCCAAGTGGGAAAGGGTGGCTTTGAGGTTGAAGGCAGGAGCAAAGCCTGCAGCCCTAAGGTCTGTGGGGCTACGCAAGCGGTTCCCAAAGAGCTTTAGAACAAGGCATAGTTTTCCCTGCTAGCTCTTAGGGCATGGGACCCATCTACAGCCATAGGCCATTTTTCTGCCTGGCGCGGTGCGTAGTGGGAAAGGGTGGTTTTGAGGCTGAAGGCAGCAGGAAAGCCTGCAGCCCCCAGGTCTGTGGGGCCAAGCAAGCGGTTCCCAAAGAGCTTTAGAACAAGGCATAGTTTTCCCTGATGGCTCTTTGGGCATGGGACCCATCTCCAGCCATAGGCCATTTTTGTGCCTGATAGGGCGCCAAGTGGGAAAGGGTGGCTTTGAGGCTGAAGGCAGCAGGAAAGGCTGCAGCCCCAGGTCTGTGGGGCTACGCAAGCTGTTCCCAAAGAGCTTTAGAACAAGGCATAGTTTTCCCTGCTGGCTCTTTGGGCGGGGGACCCATCTCCAGCCGTATGGCCATTTTTGTGCCTGGCGCGGCGCCAAGTGGGAAGGGTGTTGTCGAACATGAAGGCAGAAGGAAAGCCCACAGCCCCCAGGTGTGTGCGGCTACGCAAGCGGTTCCCAAAGAGCTTTAGAACAAGGCATAGTTTTCCCTGCTTGTTCTTTGGTCGGGGGACCCATCTCCAGCCGTATGGCCATTTTTGTGCCTGGCGCGGTGCGTAGTGGGAAAGGGTGGTTTTGACGCTGAAGGCAGCAGGAAAGCCCGCAGCCCCCAGGTCTGTGGGGCTACGCAAGCGGTTCCCAAAGAGCTTTAGAACAAGGCATAGTTTTCCCTGCTGGCTCTTTGGGCGGGGGACCCATCTCCAGCCGTATGGCCATTTTTGTGCCTAGCGCGGCGCCAAGTGGGAAAGGGTGGTGTCGAGGCTGAAGGCAGCAGGAAAGCCCGCAGCCCCCAGGTCTGTGGGGCTACGCAAGCGGTTCCCAAAGAGCTTTAGAACAAGGCATAGTTTTCCCTGCTGGCTCTTTGGGCGGGGGACCCATCTCCAGCCGTATGGCCATTTTTGTGCCTGGCACGGCGCCAAGTGGGAAAGGGTGGCTTTGAGGCTGAAGGCAGCAGCAAAGCCCGCAGCCCCCAGGTCTGTAGGGCTACGCAAGCGGTTCCCAAAGAGCTTTAGAACAAGGCATAGTTTTCCCTGCTGTCTCTTTGGGCGGGGGACCCATCTCCAGCCGTATGGCCATTTTTGTGCCTGGCGCGGTGCCAAGTGGGAAAGGGTGGCTTTGAGGCTGAAGGCAGGAGCAAAGCCTGCAGCCCTAAGGTCTGTGTGGCTACGCAAGCGGTTCCCAAAGAGCTTCAGAACAAGGCATAGTTTTCCCTGCTGGCTGTTAGGGCATGGGACCCATCTCCAGCCATAGGCCATTTTTGTGCCTGGCGCGGTGCCAAGTGGGAAAGGGTGGTGTCGAGTCTGAAGGCAGCAGGAAAGCCTGCAGCCCCCAGGTCTGTGGGGCTATCCAAGCGGTTCACAAAGAGCTTTAGAACAATGCATAGTTTTCACTGCTGGCTCTTTGGGCGTGGGACCCATCTCCAGCCGTATGGCCATTTTTGTGCCTGGCCTGGCGCGAAGCGGGAAAGGGTGGCTTTGAGGCTGAAGGCAGCAGCAAAGCCCACAGCCCCCAGGTCTGTGGGGCTACGCAAGCGGTTCCCAAAGAGCTTTAGAACAAGGCATAGTTTTCCCTGCTGGCTCTTTGGGCGGGGGACCCATCTCCAGCCGTATGGCCATTTTTGTGCCTGGCACGGCGCCAAGTGGGAAAGGGTGGTGTCGAGGCTGAAGGCAGCAGGAAAGCCCACAGCCCCCAGGTCTGTGGGGCTATGCAAGCGGTTCCCAAAGAGCTTTAGAACAAGGCATAGTTTTCCCTGATGGCTCTTTGGGCATGGGACCCATCTCCACCATTGGCCATTTTTGTGCCTGGCGCCGCGCCAAGTGGGAAAGGGTGCTGTCGAGGCTGAAGGCAGCAGGAAAGCCTGCAGCCCCCAGGTCTGTGCGGCTACGCAAGCGGTTCCCAAAGAGCTTTAGAACAAGGCATAGTTTTCCCTGCTGGCTCTTTTGGCATGGGACCCATCTCCAGCCGTATGGCAATTTTTGTGCCTGGCCCGGCGCCAAGTGGGAAAGGGTGGTTTTGAGGCTGAAGGCAGCAGGAAAGCCTGCAGGCCCCACGTCTGTGGGGCTACGCAAGCGGTTCCCAAAGAGCTTTAGAACAAGGCATAGTTTTCCTTGCTGGGCCTTTGGGCATGGGACCCATTTCCAGCCGTATGGCCATTTTTGTGCCTGATGCGGCGCCAAGTGGGAAAGGGTGGCTTTGAGGTTGAAGGCAGCAGGAAAACCCGCAGCATCCAGGTCTGTGGGGCTACGCAAGTGGTTCCCAAATAGCTTTAGAACAAGGCATAGTTTTCCCTGCTGGCTCTTTGGGCGGGGGACCCATCTCCAGCCGTATGGCCATTTTTGTGCCTGATGGGGCGCCAAGTGGGAAAGGGTGGTTTTGAGGCTGAAGGCAGCAGGAAAGCCCGCAGCCCCCAGGTCTGTGGGGCTATGCAAGCGGTTCCCAAAGAGCTTTAGAACAAGGCATAGTTTTCCCTGCTGGCTCTTTGGACGGGGGACCCATCTCCAGCCGTATGGCCATTTTTGTGCCTGGCGCGGCGCCAAGTGGGAAAGGGTGGTGTCGAGGCTGAAGGCAGCAGGAAAGCCCGCAGCCCCCAGATCTTTGGGGCTACGCAAGCGGTTCCCAAAGAGCTTTAGAAGAAGGCATAGTTTTCCCTGCTGGCTCTTTGGGCGGGGGACCCATCTCCAGCCGTATGGCCATTTTTGTGCCTGGCACGGCGCCAAGTGGGAAAGGGTGGTGTCGAGGCTGAAGGCAGCAGGAAAGCCCGCAGCCCCCATGTCTGTAGGGCTACGCAAGCGGTTCCCAAAGAGCTTTAGAACAAGGCATAGTTTTCCCTGCTGGCTCTCTGGGCGGGGGACCCATCTCCAGCCATAGACCATTTTTGTGCCTAGCGCGGCGCCAAGTGGGAAAGGGTGGCTTTGAGGCTGAAGGCAGCAGCAAAGCCTGCAGGCCCCACGTCTGTGGGGCCACGCAAGCGGTTCCCAAAGAGCTTTAGAACAAGGCATAGTTTTCCCTGCTCGCTCTTTGGGCATGGGACCCATCTCCACCCATAGGCCATTTTTGTGCCTGATAGGGCGCCAAGTGGGAAAGGGTGGCTTTGAGGCTGAAGACAGCAGGAAAGCCTGCAGCCCCCAGGCCTGTGGGGCTACGCAAGCGGTTCCCAAAGACCTTTAGAACAAGGCATAGTTTTCCCTGCTGGCTCTTTGGGTGGGGGACCCATCTCCAGCCGTATGGCTATTTTTGTGCCTGACGCGGTGCGTAGTGGCATAGGGTGGTTTTGAGGCTGAAGGCAGCAGGAAAGCCCGCAGCCCCCACGTCTGTGGGGCCAAGCAAGCGGTTCATAAAGAGCTTTAGAACAAGGCATAGTTTTCCCTGCTGGCTCTTTGGGCGGGGGACCCATCTCCAGCCGTATGGCCATTTTTGTGCCTGGCGCGGTGCGTAGTGGGAAAGGGTGGTTTTGAGGCTGAAGGCAGCAGGAAAGCCCGCAGCCCCCAGGTCTGTGGGGCTACGCAAGCGGTTCCCAAAGAGCTTTAGAACAAGGCATAGTTTTCCCTGCTGGCTCTTTGGGCGGGGGACCCATCTCCAGCCGTATGGCCATTTTTGTGCCTGGCGCGGCGCCAAGTGGGTAAGGGTGGTGTCGAGGCTGAAGGCAGCAGCAAAGCCTGCAGCCCCCAGGTCTGTGGGGCCAAGCAAGCGGTTCCCAAAGAGCTTTAGAACAAGGCATAGTTTTCCCTGCTGGCTCTTTGGGCATGGGACCCATCTCCAGCCGTATGGCCATTTTTGTCCCTGGCCCGGCGCCAAGTGGGAAAGGGTGGCTTTGAGGCTGAAGGCAGCAGGAAAGCCCGCAGCCCCCAGGTCTGTGGGGCTACGCAAGCGGTTCCCAAAGAGCTTTAGAACAAGGCATAGTTTTCCCTGCTCGCTCTTTGGGCGGGGGACACATCTCCAGCCATATGGCCATTTTTGAGCCTGGCGAAGCCCCAAGTGCGAAAGGGTGGCTTTGAGGCTGAAGGCAGCAGGAAAGCCCGCAGCCCCCAGGTCTGTGGGGCTACGCAAGCGGTTCCCAAAGAGCTTTAGAACAAGGCATAGTTTTCCCTGCTGGCTCTTTTGGCAGGGGACCCATCTCCAGCCGTATGGCCATTTTTGTGCCTGGCCCGGCGCCAAGTGGGAAAGGGTGGCTTTGAGACTGAAGGCAGCAGGAAAGCCCGCAGCCCCCAGGTGTGTGGGGCTACGCAAGCGGTTCCCAAAGAGCTTTAGAACAAGGCATAGTTTTCCCTGCTGGCTCTCTGGGCGGGGGACCCATCTCCAGCCGTATGGCCATTTTTGAGCCTGGAGCAGTGCCAAGTGGGAAAGGGTGGTGTCGAGGCTGAAGGCAGCAGGAAAGCCCGCAGCCCCCAGGTCTGTGGGGCTACGCAAGCAGTTCCCAAAGAGCTTTAGAACAAGGCATAGTTTTCCCTGCTGGCTCTTTGGGCGGGGGACCCATCTCCAGCCGTATGGCCATTTTTGTGCCTGGCCGGGGGCCAAGTGGGAAAGGGTGGTTTTGAGGCTGAAGGCAGCAGGAAAGCCCGCAGCCCCCAGGTGTGTGGGGCTACGCAAGCGGTTCCCAAAGAGCTTTAGAACAAGGCATAGTTTTCCCTGCTGGCTCTTTGGGCATGGGACCCATCTCCAGCCATAGGCCATTTTTGTGCCTGATGCGGCGCCAAGTGGGAAAGGGTGGCTTTGAGGCTGAAGGCAGCAGGAAAGCCCGCAGCCCCCAGGTCTGTGGGGCTACGCAAGCGGTTCCCAAAGAGCTTTAGAACAAGGCATAGTTTTCCCTGCTGGCTCTTTGGGCGGGGGACCCATCTCCAGCCGTACGGCCATTTTTGTGCCTGGCGCGGCGCCAAGAGGGAAAGGGTGGTGTCGAGGCTAAAAGCAGCAGGAAAGCCCGCAGCCCCCAGGTCTGTGGGGCTACGCAAGCGGTTCCCAAAGAGCTTTAGAACAAGGCATAGTTTTCCCTGCTGGCTCTTTGGGCGGGGGACCCATCTCCAGCCGTATGGCCATTTTTGTGCATGGCGCAGCGCCAAGTGGAAATGGTGGTATCGAGGCTGAAGGCAGCAGGAAAGCCCGCAGCCCCCAGGTCTGTGGGGCTACGCAAGCGGTTCCCAAAGAGCTTTAGAACAAGGCATAGTTTTCCCTGCTGGCTCTTTGGGCATGGGACCCATCTCCACCCATAGGCCATTTTTGTGCCTGATAGGGCGCCAAGTGGGAAAGGGTGGCTTTGAGGCTGAAGACAGCAGGAAAGCCTGCAGCTCCCAGGTCTGTGGGGCTACGCAAGCGGTTCCCAAAGACCTTTAGAACAAGGCATAGTTTTCCCTGCTGGCTCTTTGGGCGGGGGACCCATCTCCAGCCGTATGGCTATTTTTGTGCCTGAAGCGGTGCGTAGTGGCATAGGGTGGTTTTGAGGCTGAAGGCAGCAGGAAAGCCTGCAGCCCCCACGTCTGTGGGGCTACGCAAGCGGTTCCCAAAGAGCTTTAGAACAAGGCATAGTTTTCCCTGCTGGCTCTTTGGGCGGGGGACCCATCTCCAGCCGTATGGCCATTTTTGTGCCTGGCGCGGTGCGTAGTGGGAAAGGGTGGTGTCGAGGCTGAAGGCAGCAGGAAAGCCTGCAGCCCCCAGGTCTGTGGGGCCAAGCAAGCGGTTCCCAAAGAGCTTTAGAAGAAGGCATAGTTTTCCCTGCTGGCTCTTTGGGCATGGGACCCATCTCCACCATTGGCCATTTTTGTGCCTGGCGCCGCGCCAAGTGGGAAAGGGTGCTGTCGAGGCTGAAGGCAGCAGGAAAGCCTGCAGCCCCCAGGTCTGTGCGGCTACGCAAGCGGTTCCCAAAGAGCTTTAGAACAAGGCATAGTTTTCCCTGCTGGCTCTTTTGGCATGGGACCCATCTCCAGCCGTATGGCAATTTTTGTGCCTGGCCCGGCGCCAAGTGGGAAAGGGTGGTTTTGAGGCTGAAGGCAGCAGGAAAGCCTGCAGGCCCCACGTCTGTGGGGCTACGCAAGCGGTTCCCAAAGAGCTTTAGAACAAGGCATAGTTTTCCTTGCTGGGCCTTTGGGCATGGGACCCATTTCCAGCCGTATGGCCATTTTTGTGCCTGATGCGGCGCCAAGTGGGAAAGGGTGGCTTTGAGGTTGAAGGCAGCAGGAAAACCCGCAGCATCCAGGTCTGTGGGGCTACGCAAGTGGTTCCCAAATAGCTTTAGAACAAGGCATAGTTTTCCCTGCTGGCTCTTTGGGCGGGGGACCCATCTCCAGCCGTATGGCCATTTTTGTGCCTGATGGGGCGCCAAGTGGGAAAGGGTGGTTTTGAGGCTGAAGGCAGCAGGAAAGCCCGCAGCCCCCAGGTCTGTGGGGCTATGCAAGCGGTTCCCAAAGAGCTTTAGAACAAGGCATAGTTTTCCCTGCTGGCTCTTTGGACGGGGGACCCATCTCCAGCCGTATGGCCATTTTTGTGCCTGGCGCGGCGCCAAGTGGGAAAGGGTGGTGTCGAGGCTGAAGGCAGCAGGAAAGCCCGCAGCCCCCAGATCTTTGGGGCTACGCAAGCGGTTCCCAAAGAGCTTTAGAAGAAGGCATAGTTTTCCCTGCTGGCTCTTTGGGCGGGGGACCCATCTCCAGCCGTATGGCCATTTTTGTGCCTGGCACGGCGCCAAGTGGGAAAGGGTGGTGTCGAGGCTGAAGGCAGCAGGAAAGCCCGCAGCCCCCATGTCTGTAGGGCTACGCAAGCGGTTCCCAAAGAGCTTTAGAACAAGGCATAGTTTTCCCTGCTGGCTCTCTGGGCGGGGGACCCATCTCCAGCCATAGACCATTTTTGTGCCTAGCGCGGCGCCAAGTGGGAAAGGGTGGCTTTGAGGCTGAAGGCAGCAGCAAAGCCTGCAGGCCCCACGTCTGTGGGGCCACGCAAGCGGTTCCCAAAGAGCTTTAGAACAAGGCATAGTTTTCCCTGCTCGCTCTTTGGGCATGGGACCCATCTCCACCCATAGGCCATTTTTGTGCCTGATAGGGCGCCAAGTGGGAAAGGGTGGCTTTGAGGCTGAAGACAGCAGGAAAGCCTGCAGCCCCCAGGCCTGTGGGGCTACGCAAGCGGTTCCCAAAGACCTTTAGAACAAGGCATAGTTTTCCCTGCTGGCTCTTTGGGTGGGGGACCCATCTCCAGCCGTATGGCTATTTTTGTGCCTGACGCGGTGCGTAGTGGCATAGGGTGGTTTTGAGGCTGAAGGCAGCAGGAAAGCCCGCAGCCCCCACGTCTGTGGGGCCAAGCAAGCGGTTCATAAAGAGCTTTAGAACAAGGCATAGTTTTCCCTGCTGGCTCTTTGGGCGGGGGACCCATCTCCAGCCGTATGGCCATTTTTGTGCCTGGCGCGGTGCGTAGTGGGAAAGGGTGGTTTTGAGGCTGAAGGCAGCAGGAAAGCCCGCAGCCCCCAGGTCTGTGGGGCTACGCAAGCGGTTCCCAAAGAGCTTTAGAACAAGGCATAGTTTTCCCTGCTGGCTCTTTGGGCGGGGGACCCATCTCCAGCCGTATGGCCATTTTTGTGCCTGGCGCGGCGCCAAGTGGGTAAGGGTGGTGTCGAGGCTGAAGGCAGCAGCAAAGCCTGCAGCCCCCAGGTCTGTGGGGCCAAGCAAGCGGTTCCCAAAGAGCTTTAGAACAAGGCATAGTTTTCCCTGCTGGCTCTTTGGGCATGGGACCCATCTCCAGCCGTATGGCCATTTTTGTCCCTGGCCCGGCGCCAAGTGGGAAAGGGTGGCTTTGAGGCTGAAGGCAGCAGGAAAGCCCGCAGCCCCCAGGTCTGTGGGGCTACGCAAGCGGTTCCCAAAGAGCTTTAGAACAAGGCATAGTTTTCCCTGCTCGCTCTTTGGGCGGGGGACACATCTCCAGCCATATGGCCATTTTTGAGCCTGGCGAAGCCCCAAGTGCGAAAGGGTGGCTTTGAGGCTGAAGGCAGCAGGAAAGCCCGCAGCCCCCAGGTCTGTGGGGCTACGCAAGCGGTTCCCAAAGAGCTTTAGAACAAGGCATAGTTTTCCCTGCTGGCTCTTTTGGCAGGGGACCCATCTCCAGCCGTATGGCCATTTTTGTGCCTGGCCCGGCGCCAAGTGGGAAAGGGTGGCTTTGAGACTGAAGGCAGCAGGAAAGCCCGCAGCCCCCAGGTGTGTGGGGCTACGCAAGCGGTTCCCAAAGAGCTTTAGAACAAGGCATAGTTTTCCCTGCTGGCTCTCTGGGCGGGGGACCCATCTCCAGCCGTATGGCCATTTTTGAGCCTGGAGCAGTGCCAAGTGGGAAAGGGTGGTGTCGAGGCTGAAGGCAGCAGGAAAGCCCGCAGCCCCCAGGTCTGTGGGGCTACGCAAGCAGTTCCCAAAGAGCTTTAGAACAAGGCATAGTTTTCCCTGCTGGCTCTTTGGGCGGGGGACCCATCTCCAGCCGTATGGCCATTTTTGTGCCTGGCCGGGGGCCAAGTGGGAAAGGGTGGTTTTGAGGCTGAAGGCAGCAGGAAAGCCCGCAGCCCCCAGGTGTGTGGGGCTACGCAAGCGGTTCCCAAAGAGCTTTAGAACAAGGCATAGTTTTCCCTGCTGGCTCTTTGGGCATGGGACCCATCTCCAGCCATAGGCCATTTTTGTGCCTGATGCGGCGCCAAGTGGGAAAGGGTGGCTTTGAGGCTGAAGGCAGCAGGAAAGCCCGCAGCCCCCAGGTCTGTGGGGCTACGCAAGCGGTTCCCAAAGAGCTTTAGAACAAGGCATAGTTTTCCCTGCTGGCTCTTTGGGCGGGGGACCCATCTCCAGCCGTACGGCCATTTTTGTGCCTGGCGCGGCGCCAAGAGGGAAAGGGTGGTGTCGAGGCTAAAAGCAGCAGGAAAGCCCGCAGCCCCCAGGTCTGTGGGGCTACGCAAGCGGTTCCCAAAGAGCTTTAGAACAAGGCATAGTTTTCCCTGCTGGCTCTTTGGGCGGGGGACCCATCTCCAGCCGTATGGCCATTTTTGTGCATGGCGCAGCGCCAAGTGGAAATGGTGGTATCGAGGCTGAAGGCAGCAGGAAAGCCCGCAGCCCCCAGGTCTGTGGGGCTACGCAAGCGGTTCCCAAAGAGCTTTAGAACAAGGCATAGTTTTCCCTGCTGGCTCTTTGGGCATGGGACCCATCTCCACCCATAGGCCATTTTTGTGCCTGATAGGGCGCCAAGTGGGAAAGGGTGGCTTTGAGGCTGAAGACAGCAGGAAAGCCTGCAGCTCCCAGGTCTGTGGGGCTACGCAAGCGGTTCCCAAAGACCTTTAGAACAAGGCATAGTTTTCCCTGCTGGCTCTTTGGGCGGGGGACCCATCTCCAGCCGTATGGCTATTTTTGTGCCTGAAGCGGTGCGTAGTGGCATAGGGTGGTTTTGAGGCTGAAGGCAGCAGGAAAGCCTGCAGCCCCCACGTCTGTGGGGCTACGCAAGCGGTTCCCAAAGAGCTTTAGAACAAGGCATAGTTTTCCCTGCTGGCTCTTTGGGCGGGGGACCCATCTCCAGCCGTATGGCCATTTTTGTGCCTGGCGCGGTGCGTAGTGGGAAAGGGTGGTGTCGAGGCTGAAGGCAGCAGGAAAGCCTGCAGCCCCCAGGTCTGTGGGGCCAAGCAAGCGGTTCCCAAAGAGCTTTAGAAGAAGGCATAGTTTTCCCTGCTGGCTCTTTGGGCATGGGACCCATCTCCAGCCGTATGGCCATTTTTGTGCCTGGCGAAGCCCCAAGTGCGAAAGGGTGGCTTTGAGGCTGAAGGCAGCAGGAAAGCCCGCAGCCCCCAGGTCTGTGGGGCTACGCAAGCAGTTCCCAAAGAGCTTTAGAACAAGGCATAGTTTTCCCTGCTGGCTCTTTGGGCGGGGGACCCATCTCCAGCCGTATGGCCATTTTTGTGCCTGATAGGGCGCCAAGTGGGAAAGGGTGCTGTCGAGGCTGAAGACAGCAGGAAAGCCCGCAGCCCCCACGTCTGTGGGGCCAAGCAAGCGGTTCCCAAAGAGCTTTAGAACAAGGCATAGTTTTCCCAGCTGGCTCTTTGGGCGTGGGACCCATCTCCAGACGTATGGCCATTTTTGTGCCTGGCGCGGTGCGTAGTGGGAAAGGGTGGTGTCGAGGCTGAAGGCAGCAGCAAAGCCTGCAGCCCCCAGGTCTGTGGGGCCAAGCAAGCGGTTCCCAAAGAGCTTTAGAACAAGGCATAGTTTTCCCTGCTGGCTCTTTGAGCATGGGACCCATCTCCAGCCGTATGGCCATTTTTGTCCCTGGCCCGGCGCCAAGTGGGAAAGGGTGGCTTTGAGGCTGAAGGCAGCAGGAAAGCCCGCAGCCCCCAGGTCTGTGGGGCTACGCAAGCGGTTCCCAAAGAGCTTTAGAACAAGGCATAGTTTTCCCTGCTCGCTCTTTGGGAGGGGGACCCATCTCCAGCCATATGGCCATTTTTGTGCCTGGCGAAGCCCCAAGTGCGAAAGGGTGGCTTTGAGGCTGAAGGCAGCAGGAAAGCCCGCAGCCCCCAGGTCTGTGGGGCTACGCAAGCAGTTCCCAAAGAGCTTTAGAACAAGGCATAGTTTTCCCTGCTGGCTCTTTGGGCGGGGGACCCATCTCCAGCCGTATGGCCATTTTTGTGCCTGGCGCGGTGCCAAGTGTGAAAGGGTGGCTTTGAGGCTGAAGGCAGCAGGAAAGCCCGCAGCCCCCAGGTCTGTGGGGCTACGCAAGCGGTTCCCAAAGAGCTTTAGAACAAGGCATAGTTTTCCCTGCTGGCTCTTTGGGCCTGGGACCCATCTCCACCCATAGGCCATTTTTGTGCCTGATAGGGCGCCAAGGGGGAAAGGGTGGCTTTGAGGCTAAAGACAGCAGGAAAGCCTGCAGCCCCCAGGTCTGTGGGGCTACGCAAGCGGTTCCCAAAGAGCTTTAGAACAAGGCATAGTTTTCCCTGCTGGCTCTTTGGGTGGGGGACCCATCTCCAGCCGTATGGCCATTTTTGAGCCTGGAGCAGTGCCAAGTGGGAAAGGGTGGTGTCGAGTCTGAAGGCAGCAGGAAATCCCGCAGCCCCCAGGTCTGTGGGGCTACGCAAGCGGTTCCCAAAGAGCTTTAGAACAAGGCATAGTTTTCCCTGCTGGCTCTTTGGGCGGGGGACCCATCTCCAGCCGTATGGCCATTTTTGTGCCTGGCGCGGCGCCAAGTGGGAAAGGGTGGTGTCGAGGCTGAAGGCAGCAGGAAAGCCCGCAGCCCCCACGTCTGTGGGGCCAAGCAAGCGGTTCCCAAAGAGCTTTAGAACAAGGCATAGTTTTCCCTGCTGGCTCTTTGGGCCTGGGACCCATCTCCAGCCATAGGCCATTTTTGTGCCTGGCCCGGCGCCCAGTGGGAAAGGGTGGCTTTGAGGCTTGAAGGCAGCAGGAAAGCCCGCAGCCCCCAGGTCTGTGGGGCTACGCAAGCGGTTCCCAAAGAGCTTTAGAACAAGGCATAGTTTTCCCTGCTGGCTCTCTGGGCGGGGGACCCATCTCCAGCCGTATGGCCATTTTTGAGCCTGGCGCGGCGCCAAGTGGGAAAGGGTGGTGTCGAGGCTAAAGGCAGCAGGAAAGCCCGCAGCCCCCACGTCTGTGGGGCCAAGCAAGCGGTTCCCAAAGAGCTTTAGAACAAGGCATAGTTTTCCCTGCTGGCTCTCTGGGCGGGGGACCCATCTCCAGCCGTATGGCCATTTTTGAGCCTGGCGCGGCGCCAGGTGGGAAAGGGTGGCTTTGAGGCTGAAGGCAGGAGCAAAGCCTGCAGCCCCCAGGTCTGTGGTGCTACGCAAGCGGTTCCCAAAGAGCTTTAGAAGAAGGCATAGTTTTCCCAGCTGGCTCTTAGGGCATGGGACCCATCTCCAGCCATAGGCCATTTTTGTGCCTGGCGCGAAGCCAAGTGGGAAAGGGTGCTGTCGAGGCTGAAGGCAGCAGGAAAGCCCGCAGCCCCAAGGTCTGTGGGGCTACGCAAGCGGTTCCCAAAGAGCTTTAGAACAAGGCATAGTTTTCCCTGCTGGCTCTTTGGGCGGGGGACCCATCTCCAGCCGTATGGCAATTTTTGTGCCTGGCCCGGCGCAAAGTGGGAAAGGGTGGCTTTGAGGCTGAAGGCAGCAGGAAAGCCCGCAGCCCCCAGGTCTGTGCGGCTACGCAAGCGGTTCCCAAAGAGCTTTAGAACAAGGCATAGTTTTCCCTGCTGGCTCTTTGGGCGGGGGACCCATCTCCAGCCGTACGGCCATTTTTGTGCCTGGCGCGGCGCCAAGAGGGAAAGGGTGGTGTCGAGGCTAAAGGCAGCAGGAAAGCCCGCAGCCCCCAGGTCTGTGGGGCTACGCAAGCGGTTCCCAAAGAGCTTTAGAACAAGGCATAGTTTTCCCTGCTCGCTCTTTGGGCATGGGACCCATCTCCACCCATAGGCCATTTTTGTGCCTGATAGGGCGCCAAGTGGGAAAGGGTGGCTTTGAGGCTGAAGACAGCAGGAAAGCCTGCAGCCCCCAGGCCTGTGGGGCTACGCAAGCGGTTCCCAAAGACCTTTAGAACAAGGCATAGTTTTCCCTGCTGGCTCTTTGGGTGGGGGACCCATCTCCAGCCGTATGGCTATTTTTGTGCCTGACGCGGTGCGTAGTGGCATAGGGTGGTTTTGAGGCTGAAGGCAGCAGGAAAGCCCGCAGCCCCCACGTCTGTGGGGCCAAGCAAGCGGTTCATAAAGAGCTTTAGAACAAGGCATAGTTTTCCCTGCTGGCTCTTTGGGCGGGGGACCCATCTCCAGCCGTATGGCCATTTTTGTGCCTGGCGCGGTGCGTAGTGGGAAAGGGTGGTTTTGAGGCTGAAGGCAGCAGGAAAGCCCGCAGCCCCCAGGTCTGTGGGGCTACGCAAGCGGTTCCCAAAGAGCTTTAGAACAAGGCATAGTTTTCCCTGCTGGCTCTTTGGGCGGGGGACCCATCTCCAGCCGTATGGCCATTTTTGTGCCTGGCGCGGCGCCAAGTGGGTAAGGGTGGTGTCGAGGCTGAAGGCAGCAGCAAAGCCTGCAGCCCCCAGGTCTGTGGGGCCAAGCAAGCGGTTCCCAAAGAGCTTTAGAACAAGGCATAGTTTTCCCTGCTGGCTCTTTGGGCGGGGGACCCATCTCCAGCCGTATGGCCATTTTTGTCCCTGGCCCGGCGCCAAGTGGGAAAGGGTGGCTTTGAGGCTGAAGGCAGCAGGAAAGCCCGCAGCCCCCAGGTCTGTGGGGCTACGCAAGCGGTTCCCAAAGAGCTTTAGAACAAGGCATAGTTTTCCCTGCTCGCTCTTTGGGCGGGGGACACATCTCCAGCCATATGGCCATTTTTGAGCCTGGCGAAGCCCCAAGTGCGAAAGGGTGGCTTTGAGGCTGAAGGCAGCAGGAAAGCCCGCAGCCCCCAGGTCTGTGGGGCTACGCAAGCGGTTCCCAAAGAGCTTTAGAACAAGGCATAGTTTTCCCTGCTGGCTCTTTTGGCAGGGGACCCATCTCCAGCCGTATGGCCATTTTTGTGCCTGGCCCGGCGCCAAGTGGGAAAGGGTGGCTTTGAGACTGAAGGCAGCAGGAAAGCCCGCAGCCCCCAGGTGTGTGGGGCTACGCAAGCGGTTCCCAAAGAGCTTTAGAACAAGGCATAGTTTTCCCTGCTGGCTCTCTGGGCGGGGGACCCATCTCCAGCCGTATGGCCATTTTTGAGCCTGGAGCAGTGCCAAGTGGGAAAGGGTGGTGTCGAGGCTGAAGGCAGCAGGAAAGTCCGCAGCCCCCAGGTCTGTGGGGCTACGCAAGCAGTTCCCAAAGAGCTTTAGAACAAGGCATAGTTTTCCCTGCTGGCTCTTTGGGCGGGGGACCCATCTCCAGCCGTATGGCCATTTTTGTGCCTGGCCGGGGGCCAAGTGGGAAAGGGTGGTTTTGAGGCTGAAGGCAGCAGGAAAGCCCGCAGCCCCCAGGTGTGTGGGGCTACGCAAGCGGTTCCCAAAGAGCTTTAGAACAAGGCATAGTTTTCCCTGCTGGCTCTTTGGGCATGGGACCCATCTCCAGCCATAGGCCATTTTTGTGCCTGATGCGGCGCCAAGTGGGAAAGGGTGGCTTTGAGGCTGAAGGCAGCAGGAAAGCCCGCAGCCCCCAGGTCTGTGGGGCTACGCAAGCGGTTCCCAAAGAGCTTTAGAACAAGGCATAGTTTTCCCTGCTGGCTCTTTGGGCGGGGAACCCATCTCCAGCCGTACGGCCATTTTTGTGCCTGGCGCGGCGCCAAGAGGGAAAGGGTGGTGTCGAGGCTAAAGGCAGCAGGAAAGCCCGCAGCCCCCAGGTCTGTGGGGCTACGCAAGCGGTTCCCAAAGAGCTTTAGAACAAGGCATAGTTTTCCCTGCTGGCTCTTTGGGCGGGGGACCCATCTCCAGCCGTATGGCCATTTTTGTGCATGGCGCAGCGCCAAGTGGAAATGGTGGTATCGAGGCTGAAGGCAGCAGGAAAGCCCGCAGCCCCCAGGTCTGTGGGGCTACGCAAGCGGTTCCCAAAGAGCTTTAGAACAAGGCATAGTTTTCCCTGCTGGCTCTTTGGGCATGGGACCCATCTCCACCCATAGGCCATTTTTGTGCCTGATAGGGCGCCAAGTGGGAAAGGGTGGCTTTGAGGCTGAAGACAGCAGGAAAGCCTGCAGCTCCCAGGTCTGTGGGGCTACGCAAGCGGTTCCCAAAGACCTTTAGAACAAGGCATAGTTTTCCCTGCTGGCTCTTTGGGCGGGGGACCCATCTCCAGCCGTATGGCTATTTTTGTGCCTGAAGCGGTGCGTAGTGGCATAGGGTGGTTTTGAGGCTGAAGGCAGCAGGAAAGCCTGCAGCCCCCACGTCTGTGGGGCCAAGCAAGCGGTTCCCAAAGAGCTTTAGAACAAGGCATAGTTTTCCCTGCTGGCTCTTTGGGCGGGGGACCCATCTCCAGCCGTATGGCCATTTTTGTGCCTGGCGCGGTGCGTAGTGGGAAAGGGTGGTGTCGAGGCTGAAGGCAGCAGCAAAGCCTGCAGCCCCCAGGTCTGTGGGGCCAAGCAAGCGGTTCCCAAAGAGCTTTAGAAGAAGGCATAGTTTTCCCTGCTGGCTCTTTGGGCATGGGACCCATCTCCAGCCGTATGGCCATTTTTGTGCCTGGCGAAGCCCCAAGTGCGAAAGGGTGGCTTTGAGGCTGAAGGCAGCAGGAAAGCCCGCAGCCCCCAGGTCTGTGGGGCTACGCAAGCGGTTCCCAAAGAGCTTTAGAACAAGGCATAGTTTTCCCTGCTGGCTCTTTGGGCGGGGGACCCATCTCCAGCCGTATGGCCATTTTTGTGCCTGATAGGGCGCCAAGTGGGAAAGGGTGCTGTCGAGGCTGAAGACAGCAGGAAAGCCCGCAGCCCCCACGTCTGTGGGGCCAAGCAAGCGGTTCCCAAAGAGCTTTAGAACAAGGCATAGTTTTCCCAGCTGGCTCTTTGGGCGTGGGACCCATCTCCAGACGTATGGCCATTTTTGTGCCTGGCGCGGTGCGTAGTGGGAAAGGGTGGTGTCGAGGCTGAAGGCAGCAGCAAAGCCTGCAGCCCCCAGGTCTGTGGGGCCAAGCAAGCGGTTCCCAAAGAGCTTTAGAACAAGGCATAGTTTTCCCTGCTGGCTCTTTGAGCATGGGACCCATCTCCAGCCGTATGGCCATTTTTGTCCCTGGCCCGGCGCCAAGTGGGAAAGGGTGGCTTTGAGGCTGAAGGCAGCAGGAAAGCCCGCAGCCCCCAGGTCTGTGGGGCTACGCAAGCGGTTCCCAAAGAGCTTTAGAACAAGGCATAGTTTTCCCTGCTCGCTCTTTGGGAGGGGGACCCATCTCCAGCCATATGGCCATTTTTGTGCCTGGCGAAGCCCCAAGTGCGAAAGGGTGGCTTTGAGGCTGAAGGCAGCAGGAAAGCCCGCAGCCCCCAGGTCTGTGGGGCTACGCAAGCGGTTCCCAAAGAGCTTTAGAACAAGGCATAGTTTTCCCTGCTGGCTCTTTGGGCGGGGGACCCATCTCCAGCCGTATGGCCATTTTTGTGCCTGATAGGGCGCCAAGTGGGAAAGGGTGGTTTTGAGGCTGAAGGCAGCAGGAAAGCCCGCAGCCCCCACGTGTGTGGGGCTACGCAAGCGGTTCCCAAAGAGCTTTAGAACAAGGCATAATTTTCCCTGCTGGCTCTTTGGGCATGGGACCCATCTCCAGCCATAGGCCATTTTTGTGCTTGATAGGGCGCCAAGTGGGAAAGGGTGGTGTCGAGGCTGAAGGCAGCAGGAAAGCCCGCAGCCCCCAGGTCTGTGCGGCTACGCAAGCGGTTCCCAAAGACCTTTAGAACAAGGCATAATTTTCCCTGCTGGCTCTCTGGGCGGGGGACCCATCTCCAGCCGTACGGCCATTTTTGTGCCTGGCGCGGCGCCAAGAGGGAAAGGGTGGTGTCGAGGCTAAAGGCAGCAGGAAAGCCCGCAGCCCCCAGGTCTGTGGAGCTACGCAAGCAGTTCCCAAAGAGCTTTAGAACAAGGCATAGTTTTCCCTGCTGGCTCTTTGGGCGGGGGACCCATCTCCAGCCGTATGGCCATTTTTGTGCCTGGCGCGGTGCCAAGTGTGAAAGGGTGGCTTTGAGGCTGAAGGCAGCAGGAAAGCCCGCAGCCCCCAGGTCTGTGGGGCTACGCAAGCGGTTCCCAAAGAGCTTTAGAAGAAGGCATAGTTTTCCCTGCTGGCTCTTTGGGCATGGGACCCATCTCCACCCATAGACCATTTTTGTGCCTGATAGGGCGCCAAGTGGGAAAGGGTGGCTTTGAGGCTAAAGACAGCAGGAAAGCCTGCAGCCCCCAGGTCTGTGGGGCTACGCAAGCGGTTCCCAAAGAGCTTTAGAACAAGGCATAGTTTTCCCTGCTGGCTCTTTGGGTGGGGGACCCATCTCCAGCCGTATGGCCATTTTTGAGCCTGGAGCAGTGCCAAGTGGGAAAGGGTGGTTTTGAGGGTGAAGGCAGCAGGAAAGCCCGCAGCCCCCAGGTCTGTGGGGCTACGCAAGCGGTTCCCAAAGAGCTTTAGAACAAGGCATAGTTTTCCCTGCTGGCTCTTTGGGCGGGGGACCCATCTCCAGCCGTATGGCCATTTTTGTGCCTGGCGCGGTGCCAAGTGGGAAAGGGTGGTGTCGAGGCTGAAGGCAGCAGGAAAGCCCGCAGCCCCCACGTCTGTGGGGCCAAGCAAGCGGTTCCCAAAGAGCTTTAGAACAAGGCATAGTTTTCCCTGCTGGCTCTTTGGGCCTGGGACCCATCTCCAGCCATAGGCCATTTTTGTGCTTGATAGGGCGCCAAGTGGGAAAGGGTGGCTTTGAGGCTGAAGGCAGCAGGAAAGCCTGCAGCCCCCAGGTCTGTGGGGCTACGCAAGCAGTTCCCAAAGAGCTTTAGAACAAGGCATAGTTTTCCCTGCTGGCTCTTTGTTCGGGGGACCCATCTCCAGCCATAGGCCATTTTTGTGCCTGGCCCGGCACCCAGTGGGAAAGGGTGGCTTTGAGGCTTGAAGGCAGCAGGAAAGCCCGCAGCCCCCAGGTCTGTGGGGCTACGCAAGCGGTTCCCAAAGAGCTTTAGAACAAGGCATAGTTTTCCCTGCTGGCTCTCTGGGCGGGGGACCCATCTCCAGCCGTATGGCCATTTTTGAGCCTGGCGCGGCGCCAAGTGGGAAAGGGTGGTGTCGAGGCTAAAGGCAGCAGGAAAGCCCGCAGCCCCCAGGTCTGTGGGGCTACGCAAGCGGTTCCCAAAGAGCTTTAGAACAAGGCATAGTTTTCCCTGCTGGCTCTCTGGGCGGGGGACCCATCTCCAGCCGTATGGCCATTTTTGAGCCTGGCGCGGCGCCAGGTGGGAAAGGGTGGCTTTGAGGCTGAAGGCAGGAGCAAAGCCTGCAGCCCCCAGGTCTGTGGTGCTACGCAAGCGGTTCCCAAAGAGCTTTAGAAGAAGGCATAGTTTTCCCAGCTGGCTCTTAGGGCAAGGGACCCATCTCCAGCCATAGGCCATTTTTGTGCCTGGCGCGAAGCCAAGTGGGAAAGGGTGCTGTCGAGGCTGAAGGCAGCAGGAAAGCCCGCAGCCCCAAGGTCTGTGGGGCTACGCAAGCGGTTCCCAAAGAGCTTTAGAACAAGGCATAGTTTTCCCTGCTGGCTCTTTGGGCGGGGGACCCATCTCCAGTCGTATGGCTATTTTTATGCCTGGCGCGTTGCGTAGTGGGAAAGGGTGGTTTTGAGGCTGAAGGCAGCAGGAAAGCCTGCAGCCCCCAGGTCTGTGGGGCTACACAAGCGGTTCCCAAAGAGCTTTAGAACAAGGCATAGTTTTCCCTGCTGGCTCTTTGGGCGGGGGACCCATCTCCAGCCGTATGGCAATTTTTGTGCCTGGCCCGGCGCAAAGTGGGAAAGGGTGGCTTTGAGGCTGAAGGCAGCAGGAAAGCCCGCAGCCCCCAGGTCTGTGCGGCTACGCAAGCGGTTCCCAAAGAGCTTTAGAACAAGGCATAGTTTTCCCTGCTGGCTCTTTGGGCGGGGGACCCATCTCCAGCCGTACGGCCATTTTTGTGCCTGGCGCGGCGCCAAGAGGGAAAGGGTGGTGTCGAGGCTAAAGGCAGCAGGAAAGCCCGCAGCCCCCAGGTCTGTGGGGCTACGCAAGCGGTTCCCAAAGAGCTTTAGAACATGGCATAGTTTTCCCTGCTGGCTCTTTGGGTGGGGGACCCATCTCCAGCCGTATGGCTATTTTTGTGCCTGACGCGGTGCGTAGTGGCATAGGGTGGTTTTGAGGCTGAAGGCAGCAGGAAAGCCCGCAGCCCCCACGTCTGTGGGGCCAAGCAAGCGGTTCATAAAGAGCTTTAGAACAAGGCATAGTTTTCCCTGCTGGCTCTTTGGGCATGGGACCCATCTCCAGCCGTATGGCCATTTTTGTCCCTGGCCCGGCGCCAAGTGGGAAAGGGTGGCTTTGAGGCTGAAGGCAGCAGGAAAGCCCGCAGCCCCCAGGTCTGTGGGGCTACGCAAGCGGTTCCCAAAGAGCTTTAGAACAAGGCATAGTTTTCCCTGCTCGCTCTTTGGGCGGGGGACACATCTCCAGCCATATGGCCATTTTTGTGCCTGGCGAAGCCCCAAGTGCGAAAGGGTGGCTTTGAGGCTGAAGGCAGCAGGAAAGCCCGCAGCCCCCAAGTGTGTGGGGCTACGCAAGCGGTTCCCAAAGAGCTTTAGAACAAGGCATAGTTTTCCCTGCTGGCTCTTTGGGCATGGGACCCATCTCCAGCCATAGGCCATTTTTGTGCTTGATAGGGCGCCAAGTGGGAAAGGGTGCTGTCGAGGCTGAAGGCAGCAGGAAAGCCCGCAGCCCCCAGGTCTGTGCGGCTACGCAAGCGGTTCCCAAAGAGCTTTAGAACAAGGCATAGTTTTCCCTGCTGGCTCTCTGGGCGGGGGACCCATCTCCAGCCGTATGGCCATTTTTGTGCCTGGCGCGGCGCCAAGTGGGAAAGGGTGGTGTCGAGGCTGAAGGCAGCAGGAAAGCCCGCAGCCCCCAGGTCTGTGCGGCTACGCAAGCGGTTCCCAAAGAGCTTTAGAACAAGGCATAGTTTTCCCTGCTGGCTCTTTGGGCAGGGGACCCATCTCCAGCCGTATGGCCATTTTTGTGCCTGGCACGGCGCCAAGTGGGAAAGGGTGGTGTCGAGGCTGAAGGCAGCAGCAAAGCCCGCAGCCCCCATGTCTGTAGGGCTACGCAAGCGGTTCCCAAAGAGCTTTAGAACAAGGCATAGTTTTCCCTGCTGGGTCTTTGGGCATGGGACCGATCTCCAGCCATAGGCCATTTTTTTACCTGATGGAGTGCCAAGTGGGAAAGGGTGGCTTTGAGGCTGAAGGCAGCAGGAAAGCCTGCAGCCCCCAGGTCTGTGGGGCTATGCAAGCGGTTCCCAAAGAGCTTTAGAACAAGGCATAGTTTTCCCTGCTGGCTCTTTGGGCGGGGGACCCATCTCCAGCCGTATGGCCATTTTTGTGCCTGGCGCGGCGCCAAGTGGGAAAGGGTGGTGTCGAGCCTGAAGGCAGCAGGAAAGCCCGCAGCCCCCAGGTCTGTGGGGCTACGCAAGCGGTTCCCAAAGAGCTTTAGAACAAGGCATAGTTTTCCCTGCTGGCTCTTTGGGCGGGGGACCCATCTCCAGCCGTATGGCCATTTTTGTGCCTGGCGCGGCGCCAAGTGGGAAAGGGTGGTGTCGAGGCTGAAGGCAGCAGGAAAGCCCGCAGCCCCCAGGTCTGTGGGGCTACGCAAGTGGTTCCCAAAGAGCTTTAGAACAAGGCATAGTTTTCCCTGTTGGCTCTTTTGACAGGGGACACATCTCCAGCCGTATGGCCATTTTTGAGCCTGGCGCGGCGCCAAGTGGGAAAGGGTGGTGTCGAGGCTGAAGGCAGTAGGAAAGCCCGCAGCCCCCAGGTCTGTGGGGCTATGCAAGCGGTTCCCAAAGAGCTTTAGAACAAGGCATAGTTTTCCCTGCTGGCTCTTTGGGCGGGGGACCCATCTCCAGCCATATGGCCATTTTTGTGCCTGGCGCGGCGCCAAGTGGGAAAGGGTGGTTTTGAGGCTGAAGGCAGCAGCAAAGCCGGCAGCCCCCAGGTCTGTGGGGCTACGCAAGCGGTTCCCAAAGAGCTTTAGAACAAGGCATAGTTTTCCCTGCTGGCTCTTTGGGCATGGGACCCATCTCCAGCCATAGGCCATTTTTGTGCCTGGCGCGACGCCAAGTGGGAAAGGGTGTTGTCGAGGCTGAAGGCAGCAGCAAAGCCTGCAGGCCCCACGTCTGTGGGGCCACGCAAGCGGTTCCCAAAGAGCTTTAGAACAAGGCATAGTTTTCCTTGCTGGGTCTTTGGGCATGGGACCGATCTCCAGCCATAGGCCATTTTTTTGCCTGATGGAGTGCCAAGTGTGAAAGGGTGGTTTTGAGGCTGAAGGCAGCAGCAAAGCCCGCAGCCCCCAGGTCTGTGCGGCTACGCAAGCGGTTCCCAAAGAGCTTTAGAACAAGGCATAGTTTTCCCTGCTGGCTCTTTGGGCGGGGGACCCATCTCCAGCCGTATGGCCATTTTTGTGCCTGGCGCGGCGCCAAGTGGGTAAGGGTGGTGTCGAGGCTGAAGGCAGCAGCAAAGCCTGCAGCCCCCAGGTCTGTGGGGCCAAGCAAGCGGTTCCCAAAGAGCTTTAGAACAAGGCATAGTTTTCCCTGCTGGCTCTTTGGGCATGGGACCCATCTCCAGCCATAGGCCATTTTTGTGCCTGGCGCGGCGCCAAGTGGGAAAGGGTGGCTTTGAGGCTGAAGGCAGCAGGAAAGCCTGCAGCCCCCAAGTCTCTGGGGCTACGCAAGCAGTTCCCAAAGAGCTTTAGAACAAGGCATAATTTTCCCTGCTGGCTCTCTGGGCGGGGGACCCATCTCCAGCCATAGGCCGTTTTTGTGCCTGGCGCGGCGCCAAGTGGGAAAGGGTGCTGTCGAGGCTGAAGGCAGCAGCAAAGCCTGCAGCCCCCAGGTCTGTGGGGCTATGCAAGCGGTTCCCAAAGAGCTTTAGAACAAGGCATAGTTTTCCCTGCTGGCTCTTTGGGCGGGGGACCCATCTCCAGCCGTATGGCCATTTTTGTGCCTGGCACGGCGCCAAGTGGGAAAGGGTGGTGTCGAGGCTGAAGGCAGCAGGAAAGCCCGCAGCCCCCATGTCTGTAGGGCTACGCAAGCGGTTCCCAAAGAGCTTTAGAACAAGGCATAGTTTTCCCTGCTGGCTCTCTGGGCGGGGGACCCATCTCCAGCCATAGACCATTTTTGTGCCTAGCGCGGCGCCAAGTGGGAAAGGGTGGCTTTGAGGCTGAAGGCAGCAGCAAAGCCTGCAGGCCCCACGTCTGTGGGGCCACGCAAGCGGTTCCCAAAGAGCTTTAGAACAAGGCATAGTTTTCCTTGCTGGGTCTTTGGGCATGGGACCGATCTCCAGCCATAGGCCATTTTTTTACCTGATGGAGTGCCAAGTGGGAAAGGGTGGCTTTGAGGCTGAAGGCAGCAGGAAAGCCTGCAGCCCCCAGGTCTGTGGGGCTACGCAAGCGGTTCCCAAAGAGCTTTAGAACAAGGCATAGTTTTCCTTGCTGGCTCTTTGGGCGGGGGACCCATCTCCAGCCATAGGCCATTTTTGTGCCTGATGCGGCGCCAAGTGGGAAAGGGTGGCTTTGAGGCTGAAGGCAGCAGGAAAGCCCGCAGCCCCCAGGTCTGTGCGGCTACGCAAGCGGTTCCCAAAGAGCTTTAGAACAAGGCAAAATTTTCCTTGCTGGCTCTCTGGGCGGGGGACCCATCTCCAGCCATAGGCCATTTTTGTGCCTGGCGCGACACCAAGTGGGAAAGGGTGGCTTTGAGGCTGAAGGCAGCAGGAAAGCCCGCAGCGCCAGGTCTGTGGGGCTACGCAAGCGGTTCCCAAAGAGCTTTAGAACAAGGCATAATTTTCCTTGCTGCTCTCTGGGCGGGGGACCCATCTCCAGCCGTATGGCCATTTTTGTGCCTGGCGCGGCGCCAAGTGGGAAAGGGTGGTGTCGAGGCTGAAGGCAGCAGGAAAGCCCGCAGCCCCCAGGTCTGTGGGGCTACGCAAGCGGTTCCCAAAGAGCTTTAGAACAAGGCATAATTTTCCTTGCTGGCTCTCTGGGCGGGGGACCCATCTCCAGCCGTATGGCCATTTTTGTGCCTGGCGCGGCGCCAAGTGGGAAAGGGTGGTGTCGAGGCTGAAGGCAGCAGGAAAGCCCGCAGCCCCCAGGTCTGTGGGGCTACGCAAGCGGTTCCCAAAGAGCTTTAGAACAAGGCATAGTTTTCCCTGCTGGCTCTTTGGGCGGGGGACCCATCTCCAGCCGTATGGCCATTTTTGTGCCTGGCGCGGTGCGTAGTGGGAAAGGGTGGTTTTGAGGCTGAAGGCAGCAGGAAAACCTGCAGCCCCCAGGTCTGTGCGGCCAAGCAAGCGGTTCCCAAAGAGCTTTAGAACAAGGCATAGTTTTCCATGATGGCTCTTTGGGCATGGGACCCATCTCCAGCCATAGGCCATTTTTGTGCCTGATAGGGCGCCAAGTGGGAAAGGGTGGCTTTGAGGCTGAAGGCAGCAGGAAAGCCTGCAGCCCCCAGGTCTGTGGGGCTACGCAAGCGGTTCCCAAAGAGCTTTAGAAGAAGGCATAGTTTTCCCTGCTGGCTCTTTGGACGGGCGACCCATTTCCAGCCGTATGGCCATTTTTGTGCCTGGCGCGGTGCGTAGTGGTAAAGGGTGGTTTTGACGCTGAAGGCAGCAGCAAAGCCCGCAGCCCCCAGGTCTGTGGGGCCAAGCAAGCGGTTCCCAAAGAGCTTTAGAACAAGGCATAGTTTTCCCTGCTGGCTCTTTGGGCGGGGGACCCATCTCCAGCCGTATGGCCATTTTTGTGCCTGGCGCGGCGCCAAGTGGGAAAGGGTGGTTTTGAGGCTGAAGGCAGCAGCAAAGCCTGCAGCCCCCAGGTCTGTGGGGCCAAGCAAGAGGTTCCCAAAGAGCTTTAGAACAAGGCATAGTTTTCCCTGCTGGCTCTTTGGGCATGGGACCCATCTCCAGCCATAGGCCATTTTTGTGCCTGGCGCGGCGCCAAGTGGGAAAGGGTGGCTTTGAGGCTGAAGGCAGCAGCAAAGCCTGCAGGCCCCAGGTCTGTGGGGCCACGCAAGCGGTTCCCAAAGAGCTTTAGAACAAGGCATAGTTTTCCTTGCTGGGTCTTTGGGCATGGGACCGATCTCCAGCCATAGGCCATTTTTTTGCCTGATGGAGTGCCAAGTGTGAAAGGGTGGCTTTGAGGCTGAAGGCAGCAGGAAAGCCTGCAGCCCCCAGGTCTGTGGGGCTACGCAAGCGGTTCCCAAAGAGCTTTAGAACAAGGCATAGTTTTCCTTGCTGGCTCTTTGGGCATGGGACCCATCTCCAGCCATAGGCCATTTTTGTGCCTGATGCGGCGCCAAGTGGGAAAGGGTGGCTTTGAGGCTGAAGGCAGCAGGAAAGCCCGCAGCCCCCAGGTCTGTGCGGCTACGCAAGCGGTTCCCAAAGAGCTTTAGAACAAGGCATAATTTTCCTTGCTGGCTCTCTGGGCGGGGGACCCATCTCCAGCCGTATGGCCATTTTTGTGCCTAGCGCGACGCCAAGTGGGAAAGGGTGGCTTTGAGGCTGAAGGCAGCAGCAAAGCCCGCAGCCCCCAGGTCTGTGGGGCTACGCAAGCGGTTCCCAAAGAGCTTTAGAACAAGGCATAGTTTTCCCTGCTGGGTCTTTGGGCATGGGACCCATCTCCAGCCGTATGGCCATTTTTGTGTCTGGCGCGGCGCCAAGTGGGAAAGGGTGGTGTCGAGGCTGAAGGCAGCAGGAAAGCCCGCAGCCCCCATGTCTGTAGGGCTACGCAAGCGGTTCCCAAAGAGCTTTAGAACAAGGCATAGTTTTCCCTGCTGGCTCTCTGGGCGGGGGACCCATCTCCAGCCATAGACCATTTTTGTGCCTAGCGCGGCGCCAAGTGGGAAAGGGTGGCTTTGAGGCTGAAGGCAGCAGCAAAGCCTGCAGGCCCCACGTCTGTGGGGCCACGCAAGCGGTTCCCAAAGAGCTTTAGAACAAGGCATAGTTTTCCTTGCTGGGTCTTTGGGCATGGGACCGATCTCCAGCCATAGATCATTTTTTTACCTGATGGAGTGCCAAGTGGGAAAGGGTGGCTTTGAGGCTGAAGGCAGCAGGAAAGCCTGCAGCCCCCAGGTCTGTGGGGCTACGCAAGCGGTTCCCAAAGAGCTTTAGAACAAGGCATAGTTTTCCTTGCTGGCTCTTTGGGCATGGGCCCCATCTCCAGCCATAGGCCATTTTTGTGCCTGATGCAGCGCCAAGTGGGAAAGGGTGGCTTTGAGGCTGAAGGCAGCAGGAAAGCCCGCAGCCCCCAGGTCTGTGCGGCTACGCAAGCGGTTCCCAAAGAGCTTTAGAACAAGGCAAAATTTTCCTTGCTGGCTCTCTGGGCGGGGGACCCATCTCCAGCCGTATGGCCATTTTTGTGCCTAGCGCGACGCCAAGTGGGAAAGGGTGGCTTTGAGGCTGAAGGCAGCAGCAAAGCCTGCAGCCCCCAGGTCTGTGGGGCTACGCAAGCGGTTCCCAAAGAGCTTTAGAACAAGGCATAGTTTTCCCTGCTGGGTCTTTGGGCATGGGACCCATCTCCAGCCATAGGCCATTTTTGTGCCTGGCGCGACACCAAGTGGGAAAGGGTGGCTTTGAGGCTGAAGGCAGCAGGAAAGCCCGCAGCGCCAGGTCTGTGGGGCTACGCAAGCGGTTCCCAAAGAGCTTTAGAACAAGGCATAATTTTCCTTGCTGGCTCTCTGGGCGGGGGACCCATCTCCAGCCGTATGGCCATTTTTGTGCCTGGCGCGGCGCCAAGTGGGAAAGGGTGGTGTCGAGGCTGAAGGCAGCAGGAAAGCCCGCAGCCCCCAGGTCTGTGGGGCTACGCAAGCGGTTCCCAAAGAGCTTTAGAACAAGGCATAGTTTTCCCTGCTGGCTCTTTGGGCGGGGGACCCATTTCCAGCCGTATGGCCATTTTTGTGCCTGGCGCGGTGCGTAGTGGGAAAGGGTGGTTTTGAGGCTGAAGGCAGCAGGAAAGCCTGCAGCCCCCAGGTCTGTGGGGCCAAGCAAGCGGTTCCCAAAGAGCTTTAGAACAAGGCATAGTTTTCCCTGATGGCTCTTTGGGCATGGGACCCATCTCCAGCCATAGGCCATTTTTGTGCCTGATAGGGCGCCAAGTGGGAAAGGGTGGCTTTGAGGCTGAAGGCAGCAGGAAAGCCTGCAGCCCCCAGGTCTGTGGGGCTACGCAAGCGGTTCCCAAAGAGCTTTAGAAGAAGGCATAGTTTTCCCTGCTGGCTCTTTGGACGGGGGACCCATTTCCAGCCGTATGGCCATTTTTGTGCCTGGCGCGGTGCGTAGTGGTAAAGGGTGGTTTTGACGCTGAAGGCAGCAGGAAAGCCCGCAGCCCCCAGGTCTGTGCGGCTACGCAAGCGGTTCCCAAAGAGCTTTAGAACAAGGCATAGTTTTCCTTGCTGGCTCTTTGGGCGGGGGACCCATCTCCAGCCGTATGGCCATTTTTGTGCCTGGCGCGGCGCCAAGTGGGAAAGGGTGGTTTTGAGGCTGAAGGCAGCAGCAAAGCCTGCAGCCCCCAGGTCTGTGGGGCCAAGCAAGCGGTTCCCAAAGAGCTTTAGAACAAGGCATAGTTTTCCCTGCTGGCTCTTTGGGCATGGGACCCATCTCCAGCCATAGGCCATTTTTGTGCCTGGCGCGGCGCCAAGTGGGAAAGGGTGGCTTTGAGGCTGAAGGCAGCAGCAAAGCCTGCAGGCCCCAGGTCTGTGGGGCCACGCAAGCGGTTCCCAAAGAGCTTTAGAACAAGGCATAGTTTTCCTTGCTGGGTCTTTGGGCATGGGACCGATCTCCAGCCATAGGCCATTTTTTTGCCTGATGGAGTGCCAAGTGGGAAAGGGTGGCTTTGAGGCTGAAGGCAGCAGGAAAGCCTGCAGCCCCCAGGTCTGTGGGGCTACGCAAGCGGTTCCCAAAGAGCTTTAGAACAAGGCATAGTTTTCCTTGCTGGCTCTCTGGGCGGGGGACCCATCTCCAGCCGTATGGCCATTTTTGTGCCTAGCGCGACGCCAAGTGGGAAAGGGTGGCTTTGAGGCTGAAGGCAGCAGCAAAGCCCGCAGCCCCCAGGTCTGTGGGGCTACGCAAGCGGTTCCCAAAGAGCTTTAGAACAAGGCATAGTTTTCCCTGCTGGGTCTTTGGGCATGGGACCCATCTCCAGCCGTATGGCCATTTTTGTGTCTGGCGCGGCGCCAAGTGGGAAAGGGTGGTGTCGAGGCTGAAGGCAGCAGGAAAGCCCGCAGCCCCCATGTCTGTAGGGCTACGCAAGCGGTTCCCAAAGAGCTTTAGAACAAGGCATAGTTTTCCCTGCTGGCTCTCTGGGCGGGGGACCCATCTCCAGCCATAGACCATTTTTGTGCCTAGCGCGGCGCCAAGTGGGAAAGGGTGGCTTTGAGGCTGAAGGCAGCAGCAAAGCCTGCAGGCCCCACGTCTGTGGGGCCACGCAAGCGGTTCCCAAAGAGCTTTAGAACAAGGCATAGTTTTCCTTGCTGGGTCTTTGGGCATGGGACCGATCTCCAGCCATAGATCATTTTTTTACCTGATGGAGTGCCAAGTGGGAAAGGGTGGCTTTGAGGCTGAAGGCAGCAGGAAAGCCTGCAGCCCCCAGGTCTGTGGGGCTACGCAAGCGGTTCCCAAAGAGCTTTAGAACAAGGCATAGTTTTCCTTGCTGGCTCTTTGGGCATGGGCCCCATCTCCAGCCATAGGCCATTTTTGTGCCTGATGCAGCGCCAAGTGGGAAAGGGTGGCTTTGAGGCTGAAGGCAGCAGGAAAGCCCGCAGCCCCCAGGTCTGTGCGGCTACGCAAGCGGTTCCCAAAGAGCTTTAGAACAAGGCAAAATTTTCCTTGCTGGCTCTCTGGGCGGGGGACCCATCTCCAGCCGTATGGCCATTTTTGTGCCTAGCGCGACGCCAAGTGGGAAAGGGTGGCTTTGAGGCTGAAGGCAGCAGCAAAGCCTGCAGCCCCCAGGTCTGTGGGGCTACGCAAGCGGTTCCCAAAGAGCTTTAGAACAAGGCATAGTTTTCCCTGCTGGGTCTTTGGGCATGGGACCCATCTCCAGCCATAGGCCATTTTTGTGCCTGGCGCGACGCCAAGTGGGAAAGGGTGGCTTTGAGGCTGAAGGCAGCAGGAAAGCCCGCAGCGCCAGGTCTGTGGGGCTACGCAAGCGGTTCCCAAAGAGCTTTAGAACAAGGCATAATTTTCCTTGCTGGCTCTCTGGGCGGGGGACCCATCTCCAGCCGTATGGCCATTTTTGTGCCTGGCGCGGCGCCAAGTGGGAAAGGGTGGTGTCGAGGCTGAAGGCAGCAGGAAAGCCCGCAGCCCCCAGGTCTGTGGGGCTACGCAAGCGGTTCCCAAAGAGCTTTAGAACAAGGCATAGTTTTCCCTGCTGGCTCTTTGGGCGGGGGACCCATTTCCAGCCGTATGGCCATTTTTGTGCCTGGCGCGGTGCGTAGTGGGAAAGGGTGGTTTTGAGGCTGAAGGCAGCAGGAAAGCCTGCAGCCCCCAGGTCTGTGGGGCCAAGCAAGCGGTTCCCAAAGAGCTTTAGAACAAGGCATAGTTTTCCCTGATGGCTCTTTGGGCATGGGACCCATCTCCAGCCATAGGCCATTTTTGTGCCTGATAGGGCGCCAAGTGGGAAAGGGTGGCTTTGAGGCTGAAGGCAGCAGGAAAGCCTGCAGCCCCCAGGTCTGTGGGGCTACGCAAGCGGTTCCCAAAGAGCTTTAGAAGAAGGCATAGTTTTCCCTGCTGGCTCTTTGGACGGGGGACCCATTTCCAGCCGTATGGCCATTTTTGTGCCTGGCGCGGTGCGTAGTGGTAAAGGGTGGTTTTGACGCTGAAGGCAGCAGGAAAGCCCGCAGCCCCCAGGTCTGTGCGGCTACGCAAGCGGTTCCCAAAGAGCTTTAGAACAAGGCATAGTTTTCCCTGCTGGCTCTTTGGGCGGGGGACCCATCTCCAGCCGTATGGCCATTTTTGTGCCTGGCGCGGCGCCAAGTGGGAAAGGGTGGTTTTGAGGCTGAAGGCAGCAGCAAAGCCTGCAGCCCCCAGGTCTGTGGGGCCAAGCAAGCGGTTCCCAAAGAGCTTTAGAACAAGGCATAGTTTTCCCTGCTGGCTCTTTGGGCATGGGACCCATCTCCAGCCATAGGCCATTTTTGTGCCTGGCGCGGCGCCAAGTGGGAAAGGGTGGCTTTGAGGCTGAAGGCAGCAGCAAAGCCTGCAGGCCCCACGTCTGTGGGGCCACGCAAGCGGTTCCCAAAGAGCTTTAGAACAAGGCATAGTTTTCCTTGCTGGGTCTTTGGGCATGGGACCGATCTCCAGCCATAGGCCATTTTTTTGCCTGATGGAGTGCCAAGTGGGAAAGGGTGGCTTTGAGGCTGAAGGCAGCAGGAAAGCCTGCAGCCCCCAGGTCTGTGGGGCTACGCAAGCGGTTCCCAAAGAGCTTTAGAACAAGGCATAGTTTTCCTTGCTGGCTCTTTGGGCATGGGACCCATCTCCAGCCATAGGCCATTTTTGTGCCTGATGCGGCGCCAAGTGGGAAAGGGTGGCTTTGAGGCTGAAGGCAGCAGGAAAGCCCGCAGCCCCCAGGTCTGTGGGGCTACGCAAGCGGTTCCCAAAGAGCTTTAGAACAAGGCATAGTTTTCCCTGCTGGGTCTTTGGGCATGGGACCCATCTCCAGCCATAGGCCATTTTTGTGCCTGGCGCGACGCCAAGTGGGAAAGGGTGGCTTTGAGGCTGAAGGCAGCAGGAAAGCCCGCAGCCCCCAGGTCTGTGGGGCTACGCAAGCGGTTCCCAAAGAGCTTTAGAACAAGGCATAATTTTCCTTGCTGGCTCTCTGGGCGGGGGACCCATCTCCAGCCGTATGGCCATTTTTGTGCCTGGCGCGGCGCCAAGTGGGAAAGGGTGGTGTCGAGGCTGAAGGCAGCAGGAAAGCCCGCAGCCCCCAGGTCTGTGGGGCTACACAAGCGGTTCCCAAAGAGCTTTAGAACAAGGCATAGTTTTCCCTGCTGGCTCTTTGGGCGGGGGACCCATCTCCAGCCGTATGGCCATTTTTGTGCCTGGCGCGGCGCCAAGTGGGAAAGGGTGGTTTTGAGGCTGAAGGCAGCAGGAAAGCCTGCAGCCCCCAGGTCTGTGGGGCTACGCAAGCGGTTCCCAAAGAGCTTTAGAAGAAGGCATAGTTTTCCCTGCTGGCTCTTTGGACGGGGGACCCATTTCCAGCCGTATGGCCATTTTTCTGCCTGGCGCGGTGCGTAGTGGTAAAGGGTGGTTTTGACGCTGAAGGCAGCAGGAAAGCCCGCAGCCCCCAGGTCTGTGCGGCTACGCAAGCGGTTCCCAAAGAGCTTTAGAACAAGGCATAGTTTTCCCTGCTGGCTCTTTGGGCGGGGGACCCATCTCCAGCCGTATGGCCATTTATGTGCCTGGCGCGGCGCAAAGTGGGAAAGGGTGGTTTTGAGGCTGAAGGCAGCAGCAAAGCCTGCAGCCCCCAGGTCTGTGGGGCCAAGCAAGCGGTTCCCAAAGAGCTTTAGAACAAGGCATAGTTTTCCCTGCTGGCTCTTTGGGCATGGGACCCATCTCCAGCCATAGGCCATTTTTGTGCCTGGCGCGGCGCCAAGTGGGAAAGGGTGGCTTTGAGGCTGAAGGCAGCAGGAAAGCCTGCAGCCCCCAAGTCTCTGGGGCTACGCAAGCAGTTCCCAAAGAGCTTTAGAACAAGGCATAATTTTCCCTGCTGGCTCTCTGGGCGGGGGACCCATCTCCAGCCATAGGCCATTTTTGTGCCTGGCGCGGCGCCAAGTGGGAAAGGGTGCTGTCGAGGCTGAAGGCAGCAGCAAAGCCTGCAGCCCCCAGGTCTGTGGGGCTATGCAAGCGGTTCCCAAAGAGCTTTAGAACAAGGCATAGTTTTCCCTGCTGGCTCTTTGGGCGGGGGACCCATCTCCAGTCGTATGGCTATTTTTATGCCTGGCGCGGTGCGTAGTGGGAAAGGGTTGTTTTGAGGCTGAAGGCAGCAGCAAAGCCTGCAGGCCCCACGTCTGTGGGGCCACGCAAGCGGTTCCCAAAGAGCTTTAGAACAAGGCATAGTTTTCCCTGCTGGCTCTTTGGGCGGGGGACCCATCTCCAGCCGTATGGCCATTTTTGTGCCTGGCGCGGCGCCAAGTGGGAAAGGGTGGTTTTGAGGCTGAAGGCAGCAGCAAAGCCTGCAGCCCCCAGGTCTGTGGGGCCAAGCAAGCGGTTCCCAAAGAGCTTTAGAACAAGGCATAGTTTTCCCTGCTGGCTCTTTGGGCATGGGACCCATCTCCAGCCATAGGCCATTTTTGTGCCTGGCGCGGCGCCAAGTGGGAAAGGGTGGCTTTGAGGCTGAAGGCAGCAGCAAAGCCTGCAGGCCCCACGTCTGTGGGGCCACGCAAGCGGTTCCCAAAGAGCTTTAGAACAAGGCATAGTTTTCCTTGCTGGGTCTTTGGGCATGGGACCGATCTCCAGCCATAGGCCATTTTTTTGCCTGATGGAGTGCCAAGTGTGAAAGGGTGGCTTTGAGGCTGAAGGCAGCAGGAAAGCCTGCAGCCCCCAGGTCTGTGGGGCTACGCAAGCGGTTCCCAAAGAGCTTTAGAACAAGGCATAGTTTTCCTTGCTGGCTCTTTGGGCATGGGACCCATCTCCAGCCATAGGCCATTTTTGTGCCTGATGCGGCGCCAAGTGGGAAAGGGTGGCTTTGAGGCTGAAGGCAGCAGGAAAGCCCGCAGCCCCCAGGTCTGTGCGGCTACGCAAGCGGTTCCCAAAGAGCTTTAGAACAAGGGATAGTTTTCCCTGCTGGCTCTTTGGGCGGGGGACCCATCTCCAGCCGTATGGCCATTTTTGTGCCTAGCGCGACGCCAAGTGGGAAAGGGTGGCTTTGAGGCTGAAGGCAGCAGCAAAGCCCGCAGCCCCCAGGTCTGTGGGGCTACGCAAGCGGTTCCCAAAGAGCTTTAGAACAAGGCATAGTTTTCCCTGCTGGGTCTTTGGGCATGGGACCCATCTCCAGCCGTATGGCCATTTTTGTGTCTGGCGTGGCGCCAAGTGGGAAAGGGTGGTTTTGAGGCTGAAGGCAGCAGGAAAGCCCGCAGCCCCCAGGTCTTTGGGGCTACGCAAGCGGTTCCCAAAGAGCTTTAGAACAAGGGATAGTTTTCCCTGCTGGCTCTTTGGGCGGGGGACCCATCTCCAGCCGTATGGCCATTTTTGTGCCTGGCACGGCGCCAAGTGGGAAAGGGTGGTGTCGAGGCTGAAGGCAGCAGGAAAGCCCGCAGCCCCCATGTCTGTAGGGCTACGCAAGCGGTTCCCAAAGAGCTTTAGAACAAGGCATAGTTTTCCCTGCTGGCTCTCTGGGCGGGGGACCCATCTCCAGCCATAGACCATTTTTGTGCCTAGCGCGGCGCCAAGTGGGAAAGGGTGGCTTTGAGGCTGAAGGCAGCAGCAAAGCCTGCAGGCCCCACGTCTGTGGGGCCACGCAAGCGGTTCCCAAAGAGCTTTAGAACAAGGCATAGTTTTCCTTGCTGGGTCTTTGGGCATGGGACCGATCTCCAGCCATAGATCATTTTTTTACCTGATGGAGTGCCAAGTGGGAAAGGGTGGCTTTGAGGCTGAAGGCAGCAGGAAAGCCTGCAGCCCCCAGGTCTGTGGGGCTACGCAAGCGGTTCCCAAAGAGCTTTAGAACAAGGCATAGTTTTCCTTGCTGGCTCTTTGGGCATGGGACCCATCTCCAGCCATAGGCCATTTTTGTGCCTGATGCGGCGCCAAGTGGGAAAGGGTGGCTTTGAGGCTGAAGGCAGCAGGAAAGCCCGCAGCCCCCAGGTCTGTGCGGCTACGCAAGCGGTTCCCAAAGAGCTTTAGAACAAGGCAAAATTTTCCTTGCTGGCTCTCTGGGCGGGGGACCCATCTCCAGTCGTATGGCTATTTTTATGCCTGGCGCGTTGCGTAGTGGGAAAGGGTGGTTTTGAGGCTGAAGGCAGCAGGAAAGCCTGCAGCCCCCAGGTCTGTGGGGCTACACAAGCGGTTCCCAAAGAGCTTTAGAACAAGGCATAGTTTTCCCTGCTGGCTCTTTGGGCGGGGGACCCATCTCCAGCCGTATGGCAATTTTTGTGCCTGGCCCGGCGCAAAGTGGGAAAGGGTGGCTTTGAGGCTGAAGGCAGCAGGAAAGCCCGCAGCCCCCAGGTCTGTGCGGCTACGCAAGCGGTTCCCAAAGAGCTTTAGAACAAGGCATAGTTTTCCCTGCTGGCTCTTTGGGCGGGGGACCCATCTCCAGCCGTACGGCCATTTTTGTGCCTGGCGCGGCGCCAAGAGGGAAAGGGTGGTGTCGAGGCTAAAGGCAGCAGGAAAGCCCGCAGCCCCCAGGTCTGTGGGGCTACGCAAGCGGTTCCCAAAGAGCTTTAGAACATGGCATAGTTTTCCCTGCTGGCTCTTTGGGTGGGGGACCCATCTCCAGCCGTATGGCTATTTTTGTGCCTGACGCGGTGCGTAGTGGCATAGGGTGGTTTTGAGGCTGAAGGCAGCAGGAAAGCCCGCAGCCCCCACGTCTGTGGGGCCAAGCAAGCGGTTCATAAAGAGCTTTAGAACAAGGCATAGTTTTCCCTGCTGGCTCTTTGGGCATGGGACCCATCTCCAGCCGTATGGCCATTTTTGTGCCTGGCACGGCGCCAAGTGGGAAAGGGTGGCTTTGAGGCTGAAGGCAGCAGGAAAGCCCGCAGCCCCCAGGTCTGTGGGGCTACGCAAGCGGTTCCCAAAGAGCTTTAGAACAAGGCATAGTTTTCCCTGCTCGCTCTTTGGGCGGGGGACACATCTCCAGCCATATGGCCATTTTTGTGCCTGGCGAAGCCCCAAGTGCGAAAGGGTGGCTTTGAGGCTGAAGGCAGCAGGAAAGCCCGCAGCCCCCAAGTGTGTGGGGCTACGCAAGCGGTTCCCAAAGAGCTTTAGAACAAGGCATAGTTTTCCCTGCTGGCTCTTTGGGCATGGGACCCATCTCCAGCCATAGGCCATTTTTGTGCTTGATAGGGCGCCAAGTGGGAAAGGGTGCTGTCGAGGCTGAAGGCAGCAGGAAAGCCCGCAGCCCCCAGGTCTGTGCGGCTACGCAAGCGGTTCCCAAAGAGCTTTAGAACAAGGCATAGTTTTCCCTGCTGGCTCTCTGGGCGGGGGACCCATCTCCAGCCGTATGGCCATTTTTGTGCCTGGCGCGGCGCCAAGTGGGAAAGGGTGGTGTCGAGGCTGAAGGCAGCAGGAAAGCCCGCAGCCCCCAGGTCTGTGCGGCTACGCAAGCGGTTCCCAAAGAGCTTTAGAACAAGGCATAGTTTTCCCTGCTGGCTCTTTGGGCGGGGGACCCATCTCCAGCCGTATGGCCATTTTTGTGCCTGGCACGGCGCCAAGTGGGAAAGGGTGGTGTCGAGGCTGAAGGCAGCAGCAAAGCCCGCAGCCCCCATGTCTGTAGGGCTACGCAAGCGGTTCCCAAAGAGCTTTAGAACAAGGCATAGTTTTCCCTGCTGGGTCTTTGGGCATGGGACCGATCTCCAGCCATAGGCCATTTTTTTACCTGATGGAGTGCCAAGTGGGAAAGGGTGGCTTTGAGGCTGAAGGCAGCAGGAAAGCCTGCAGCCCCCAGGTCTGTGGGGCTATGCAAGCGGTTCCCAAAGAGCTTTAGAACAAGGCATAGTTTTCCCTGCTGGCTCTTTGGGCGGGGGACCCATCTCCAGCCGTATGGCCATTTTTGTGCCTGGCGCGGCGCCAAGTGGGAAAGGGTGGTGTCGAGCCTGAAGGCAGCAGGAAAGCCCGCAGCCCCCAGGTCTGTGGGGCTACGCAAGCGGTTCCCAAAGAGCTTTAGAACAAGGCATAGTTTTCCCTGCTTGTTCTTTGGGCGGGGGACCCATCTCCAGCCGTATGGCCATTTTTGTGCCTGGCGCGGCGCCAAGTGGGAAAGGGTGGTGTCGAGGCTGAAGGCAGCAGGAAAGCCCGCAGCCCCCAGGTCTGTGGGGCTACGCAAGTGGTTCCCAAAGAGCTTTAGAACAAGGCATAGTTTTCCCTGTTGGCTCTTTTGACAGGGGACACATCTCCAGCCGTATGGCCATTTTTGAGCCTGGCGCGGCGCCAAGTGGGAAAGGGTGGTGTCGAGGCTGAAGGCAGTAGGAAAGCCCGCAGCCCCCAGGTCTGTGGGGCTATGCAAGCGGTTCCCAAAGAGCTTTAGAACAAGGCATAGTTTTCCCTGCTGGCTCTTTGGGCGGGGGACCCATCTCCAGCCATATGGCCATTTTTGTGCCTGGCGCGGCGCCAAGTGGGAAAGGGTGGTTTTGAGGCTGAAGGCAGCAGCAAAGCCGGCAGCCCCCAGGTCTGTGGGGCTACGCAAGCGGTTCCCAAAGAGCTTTAGAACAAGGCATAGTTTTCCCTGCTGGCTCTTTGGGCATGGGACCCATCTCCAGCCATAGGCCATTTTTGTGCCTGGCGCGACGCCAAGTGGGAAAGGGTGTTGTCGAGGCTGAAGGCAGCAGCAAAGCCTGCAGGCCCCACGTCTGTGGGGCCACGCAAGCGGTTCCCAAAGAGCTTTAGAACAAGGCATAGTTTTCCTTGCTGGGTCTTTGGGCATGGGACCGATCTCCAGCCATAGGCCATTTTTTTGCCTGATGGAGTGCCAAGTGTGAAAGGGTGGTTTTGAGGCTGAAGGCAGCAGCAAAGCCCGCAGCCCCCAGGTCTGTGCGGCTACGCAAGCGGTTCCCAAAGAGCTTTAGAACAAGGCATAGTTTTCCCTGCTGGCTCTTTGGGCGGGGGACCCATCTCCAGCCGTATGGCCATTTTTGTGCCTGGCGCGGCGCCAAGTGGGTAAGGGTGGTGTCGAGGCTGAAGGCAGCAGCAAAGCCTGCAGCCCCCAGGTCTGTGGGGCCAAGCAAGCGGTTCCCAAAGAGCTTTAGAACAAGGCATAGTTTTCCCTGCTGGCTCTTTGGGCATGGGACCCATCTCCAGCCATAGGCCATTTTTGTGCCTGGCGCGGCGCCAAGTGGGAAAGGGTGGCTTTGAGGCTGAAGGCAGCAGGAAAGCCTGCAGCCCCCAAGTCTCTGGGGCTACGCAAGCAGTTCCCAAAGAGCTTTAGAACAAGGCATAATTTTCCCTGCTGGCTCTCTGGGCGGGGGACCCATCTCCAGCCATAGGCCGTTTTTGTGCCTGGCGCGGCGCCAAGTGGGAAAGGGTGCTGTCGAGGCTGAAGGCAGCAGCAAAGCCTGCAGCCCCCAGGTCTGTGGGGCTATGCAAGCGGTTCCCAAAGAGCTTTAGAACAAGGCATAGTTTTCCCTGCTGGCTCTTTGGGCGGGGGACCCATCTCCAGCCGTATGGCCATTTTTGTGCCTGGCACGGCGCCAAGTGGGAAAGGGTGGTGTCGAGGCTGAAGGCAGCAGGAAAGCCCGCAGCCCCCATGTCTGTAGGGCTACGCAAGCGGTTCCCAAAGAGCTTTAGAACAAGGCATAGTTTTCCCTGCTGGCTCTCTGGGCGGGGGACCCATCTCCAGCCATAGACCATTTTTGTGCCTAGCGCGGCGCCAAGTGGGAAAGGGTGGCTTTGAGGCTGAAGGCAGCAGCAAAGCCTGCAGGCCCCACGTCTGTGGGGCCACGCAAGCGGTTCCCAAAGAGCTTTAGAACAAGGCATAGTTTTCCTTGCTGGGTCTTTGGGCATGGGACCGATCTCCAGCCATAGGCCATTTTTTTACCTGATGGAGTGCCAAGTGGGAAAGGGTGGCTTTGAGGCTGAAGGCAGCAGGAAAGCCTGCAGCCCCCAGGTCTGTGGGGCTACGCAAGCGGTTCCCAAAGAGCTTTAGAACAAGGCATAGTTTTCCTTGCTGGCTCTTTGGGCGGGGGACCCATCTCCAGCCATAGGCCATTTTTGTGCCTGATGCGGCGCCAAGTGGGAAAGGGTGGCTTTGAGGCTGAAGGCAGCAGGAAAGCCCGCAGCCCCCAGGTCTGTGCGGCTACGCAAGCGGTTCCCAAAGAGCTTTAGAACAAGGCAAAATTTTCCTTGCTGGCTCTCTGGGCGGGGGACCCATCTCCAGCCATAGGCCATTTTTGTGCCTGGCGCGACACCAAGTGGGAAAGGGTGGCTTTGAGGCTGAAGGCAGCAGGAAAGCCCGCAGCGCCAGGTCTGTGGGGCTACGCAAGCGGTTCCCAAAGAGCTTTAGAACAAGGCATAATTTTCCTTGCTGCTCTCTGGGCGGGGGACCCATCTCCAGCCGTATGGCCATTTTTGTGCCTGGCGCGGCGCCAAGTGGGAAAGGGTGGTGTCGAGGCTGAAGGCAGCAGGAAAGCCCGCAGCCCCCAGGTCTGTGGGGCTACGCAAGCGGTTCCCAAAGAGCTTTAGAACAAGGCATAATTTTCCTTGCTGGCTCTCTGGGCGGGGGACCCATCTCCAGCCGTATGGCCATTTTTGTGCCTGGCGCGGCGCCAAGTGGGAAAGGGTGGTGTCGAGGCTGAAGGCAGCAGGAAAGCCCGCAGCCCCCAGGTCTGTGGGGCTACGCAAGCGGTTCCCAAAGAGCTTTAGAACAAGGCATAGTTTTCCCTGCTGGCTCTTTGGGCGGGGGACCCATCTCCAGCCGTATGGCCATTTTTGTGCCTGGCGCGGTGCGTAGTGGGAAAGGGTGGTTTTGAGGCTGAAGGCAGCAGGAAAACCTGCAGCCCCCAGGTCTGTGCGGCCAAGCAAGCGGTTCCCAAAGAGCTTTAGAACAAGGCATAGTTTTCCATGATGGCTCTTTGGGCATGGGACCCATCTCCAGCCATAGGCCATTTTTGTGCCTGATAGGGCGCCAAGTGGGAAAGGGTGGCTTTGAGGCTGAAGGCAGCAGGAAAGCCTGCAGCCCCCAGGTCTGTGGGGCTACGCAAGCGGTTCCCAAAGAGCTTTAGAAGAAGGCATAGTTTTCCCTGCTGGCTCTTTGGACGGGCGACCCATTTCCAGCCGTATGGCCATTTTTGTGCCTGGCGCGGTGCGTAGTGGTAAAGGGTGGTTTTGACGCTGAAGGCAGCAGCAAAGCCCGCAGCCCCCAGGTCTGTGGGGCCAAGCAAGCGGTTCCCAAAGAGCTTTAGAACAAGGCATAGTTTTCCCTGCTGGCTCTTTGGGCGGGGGACCCATCTCCAGCCGTATGGCCATTTTTGTGCCTGGCGCGGCGCCAAGTGGGAAAGGGTGGTTTTGAGGCTGAAGGCAGCAGCAAAGCCTGCAGCCCCCAGGTCTGTGGGGCCAAGCAAGAGGTTCCCAAAGAGCTTTAGAACAAGGCATAGTTTTCCCTGCTGGCTCTTTGGGCATGGGACCCATCTCCAGCCATAGGCCATTTTTGTGCCTGGCGCGGCGCCAAGTGGGAAAGGGTGGCTTTGAGGCTGAAGGCAGCAGCAAAGCCTGCAGGCCCCACGTCTGTGGGGCCACGCAAGCGGTTCCCAAAGAGCTTTAGAACAAGGCATAGTTTTCCTTGCTGGGTCTTTGGGCATGGGACCGATCTCCAGCCATAGGCCATTTTTTTGCCTGATGGAGTGCCAAGTGTGAAAGGGTGGCTTTGAGGCTGAAGGCAGCAGGAAAGCCTGCAGCCCCCAGGTCTGTGGGGCTACGCAAGCGGTTCCCAAAGAGCTTTAGAACAAGGCATAGTTTTCCTTGCTGGCTCTTTGGGCATGGGACCCATCTCCAGCCATAGGCCATTTTTGTGCCTGATGCGGCGCCAAGTGGGAAAGGGTGGCTTTGAGGCTGAAGGCAGCAGGAAAGCCCGCAGCCCCCAGGTCTGTGCGGCTACGCAAGCGGTTCCCAAAGAGCTTTAGAACAAGGCATAATTTTCCTTGCTGGCTCTCTGGGCGGGGGACCCATCTCCAGCCGTATGGCCATTTTTGTGCCTAGCGCGACGCCAAGTGGGAAAGGGTGGCTTTGAGGCTGAAGGCAGCAGCAAAGCCCGCAGCCCCCAGGTCTGTGGGGCTACGCAAGCGGTTCCCAAAGAGCTTTAGAACAAGGCATAGTTTTCCCTGCTGGGTCTTTGGGCATGGGACCCATCTCCAGCCGTATGGCCATTTTTGTGTCTGGCGCGGCGCCAAGTGGGAAAGGGTGGTGTCGAGGCTGAAGGCAGCAGGAAAGCCCGCAGCCCCCATGTCTGTAGGGCTACGCAAGCGGTTCCCAAAGAGCTTTAGAACAAGGCATAGTTTTCCCTGCTGGCTCTCTGGGCGGGGGACCCATCTCCAGCCATAGACCATTTTTGTGCCTAGCGCGGCGCCAAGTGGGAAAGGGTGGCTTTGAGGCTGAAGGCAGCAGCAAAGCCTGCAGGCCCCACGTCTGTGGGGCCACGCAAGCGGTTCCCAAAGAGCTTTAGAACAAGGCATAGTTTTCCTTGCTGGGTCTTTGGGCATGGGACCGATCTCCAGCCATAGATCATTTTTTTACCTGATGGAGTGCCAAGTGGGAAAGGGTGGCTTTGAGGCTGAAGGCAGCAGGAAAGCCTGCAGCCCCCAGGTCTGTGGGGCTACGCAAGCGGTTCCCAAAGAGCTTTAGAACAAGGCATAGTTTTCCTTGCTGGCTCTTTGGGCATGGGCCCCATCTCCAGCCATAGGCCATTTTTGTGCCTGATGCAGCGCCAAGTGGGAAAGGGTGGCTTTGAGGCTGAAGGCAGCAGGAAAGCCCGCAGCCCCCAGGTCTGTGCGGCTACGCAAGCGGTTCCCAAAGAGCTTTAGAACAAGGCAAAATTTTCCTTGCTGGCTCTCTGGGCGGGGGACCCATCTCCAGCCGTATGGCCATTTTTGTGCCTAGCGCGACGCCAAGTGGGAAAGGGTGGCTTTGAGGCTGAAGGCAGCAGCAAAGCCTGCAGCCCCCAGGTCTGTGGGGCTACGCAAGCGGTTCCCAAAGAGCTTTAGAACAAGGCATAGTTTTCCCTGCTGGGTCTTTGGGCATGGGACCCATCTCCAGCCATAGGCCATTTTTGTGCCTGGCGCGACACCAAGTGGGAAAGGGTGGCTTTGAGGCTGAAGGCAGCAGGAAAGCCCGCAGCGCCAGGTCTGTGGGGCTACGCAAGCGGTTCCCAAAGAGCTTTAGAACAAGGCATAATTTTCCTTGCTGGCTCTCTGGGCGGGGGACCCATCTCCAGCCGTATGGCCATTTTTGTGCCTGGCGCGGCGCCAAGTGGGAAAGGGTGGTGTCGAGGCTGAAGGCAGCAGGAAAGCCCGCAGCCCCCAGGTCTGTGGGGCTACGCAAGCGGTTCCCAAAGAGCTTTAGAACAAGGCATAGTTTTCCCTGCTGGCTCTTTGGGCGGGGGACCCATTTCCAGCCGTATGGCCATTTTTGTGCCTGGCGCGGTGCGTAGTGGGAAAGGGTGGTTTTGAGGCTGAAGGCAGCAGGAAAGCCTGCAGCCCCCAGGTCTGTGGGGCCAAGCAAGCGGTTCCCAAAGAGCTTTAGAACAAGGCATAGTTTTCCCTGATGGCTCTTTGGGCATGGGACCCATCTCCAGCCATAGGCCATTTTTGTGCCTGATAGGGCGCCAAGTGGGAAAGGGTGGCTTTGAGGCTGAAGGCAGCAGGAAAGCCTGCAGCCCCCAGGTCTGTGGGGCTACGCAAGCGGTTCCCAAAGAGCTTTAGAAGAAGGCATAGTTTTCCCTGCTGGCTCTTTGGACGGGGGACCCATTTCCAGCCGTATGGCCATTTTTGTGCCTGGCGCGGTGCGTAGTGGTAAAGGGTGGTTTTGACGCTGAAGGCAGCAGGAAAGCCCGCAGCCCCCAGGTCTGTGCGGCTACGCAAGCGGTTCCCAAAGAGCTTTAGAACAAGGCATAGTTTTCCCTGCTGGCTCTTTGGGCGGGGGACCCATCTCCAGCCGTATGGCCATTTTTGTGCCTGGCGCGGCGCCAAGTGGGAAAGGGTGGTTTTGAGGCTGAAGGCAGCAGCAAAGCCTGCAGCCCCCAGGTCTGTGGGGCCAAGCAAGCGGTTCCCAAAGAGCTTTAGAACAAGGCATAGTTTTCCCTGCTGGCTCTTTGGGCATGGGACCCATCTCCAGCCATAGGCCATTTTTGTGCCTGGCGCGGCGCCAAGTGGGAAAGGGTGGCTTTGAGGCTGAAGGCAGCAGCAAAGCCTGCAGGCCCCACGTCTGTGGGGCCACGCAAGCGGTTCCCAAAGAGCTTTAGAACAAGGCATAGTTTTCCTTGCTGGGTCTTTGGGCATGGGACCGATCTCCAGCCATAGGCCATTTTTTTGCCTGATGGAGTGCCAAGTGGGAAAGGGTGGCTTTGAGGCTGAAGGCAGCAGGAAAGCCTGCAGCCCCCAGGTCTGTGGGGCTACGCAAGCGGTTCCCAAAGAGCTTTAGAACAAGGCATAGTTTTCCTTGCTGGCTCTTTGGGCATGGGACCCATCTCCAGCCATAGGCCATTTTTGTGCCTGATGCGGCGCCAAGTGGGAAAGGGTGGCTTTGAGGCTGAAGGCAGCAGGAAAGCCCGCAGCCCCCAGGTCTGTGGGGCTACGCAAGCGGTTCCCAAAGAGCTTTAGAACAAGGCATAGTTTTCCCTGCTGGGTCTTTGGGCATGGGACCCATCTCCAGCCATAGGCCATTTTTGTGCCTGGCGCGACGCCAAGTGGGAAAGGGTGGCTTTGAGGCTGAAGGCAGCAGGAAAGCCCGCAGCCCCCAGGTCTGTGGGGCTACGCAAGCGGTTCCCAAAGAGCTTTAGAACAAGGCATAATTTTCCTTGCTGGCTCTCTGGGCGGGGGACCCATCTCCAGCCGTATGGCCATTTTTGTGCCTGGCGCGGCGCCAAGTGGGAAAGGGTGGTGTCGAGGCTGAAGGCAGCAGGAAAGCCCGCAGCCCCCAGGTCTGTGGGGCTACACAAGCGGTTCCCAAAGAGCTTTAGAACAAGGCATAGTTTTCCCTGCTGGCTCTTTGGGCGGGGGACCCATCTCCAGCCGTATGGCCATTTTTGTGCCTGGCGCGGCGCCAAGTGGGAAAGGGTGGTTTTGAGGCTGAAGGCAGCAGGAAAGCCTGCAGCCCCCAGGTCTGTGGGGCTACGCAAGCGGTTCCCAAAGAGCTTTAGAAGAAGGCATAGTTTTCCCTGCTGGCTCTTTGGACGGGGGACCCATTTCCAGCCGTATGGCCATTTTTCTGCCTGGCGCGGTGCGTAGTGGTAAAGGGTGGTTTTGACGCTGAAGGCAGCAGGAAAGCCCGCAGCCCCCAGGTCTGTGCGGCTACGCAAGCGGTTCCCAAAGAGCTTTAGAACAAGGCATAGTTTTCCCTGCTGGCTCTTTGGGCGGGGGACCCATCTCCAGCCGTATGGCCATTTATGTGCCTGGCGCGGCGCAAAGTGGGAAAGGGTGGTTTTGAGGCTGAAGGCAGCAGCAAAGCCTGCAGCCCCCAGGTCTGTGGGGCCAAGCAAGCGGTTCCCAAAGAGCTTTAGAACAAGGCATAGTTTTCCCTGCTGGCTCTTTGGGCATGGGACCCATCTCCAGCCATAGGCCATTTTTGTGCCTGGCGCGGCGCCAAGTGGGAAAGGGTGGCTTTGAGGCTGAAGGCAGCAGGAAAGCCTGCAGCCCCCAAGTCTCTGGGGCTACGCAAGCAGTTCCCAAAGAGCTTTAGAACAAGGCATAATTTTCCCTGCTGGCTCTCTGGGCGGGGGACCCATCTCCAGCCATAGGCCATTTTTGTGCCTGGCGCGGCGCCAAGTGGGAAAGGGTGCTGTCGAGGCTGAAGGCAGCAGCAAAGCCTGCAGCCCCCAGGTCTGTGGGGCTATGCAAGCGGTTCCCAAAGAGCTTTAGAACAAGGCATAGTTTTCCCTGCTGGCTCTTTGGGCGGGGGACCCATCTCCAGTCGTATGGCTATTTTTATGCCTGGCGCGGTGCGTAGTGGGAAAGGGTTGTTTTGAGGCTGAAGGCAGCAGCAAAGCCTGCAGGCCCCACGTCTGTGGGGCCACGCAAGCGGTTCCCAAAGAGCTTTAGAACAAGGCATAGTTTTCCCTGCTGGCTCTTTGGGCGGGGGACCCATCTCCAGCCGTATGGCCATTTTTGTGCCTGGCGCGGCGCCAAGTGGGAAAGGGTGGTTTTGAGGCTGAAGGCAGCAGCAAAGCCTGCAGCCCCCAGGTCTGTGGGGCCAAGCAAGCGGTTCCCAAAGAGCTTTAGAACAAGGCATAGTTTTCCCTGCTGGCTCTTTGGGCATGGGACCCATCTCCAGCCATAGGCCATTTTTGTGCCTGGCGCGGCGCCAAGTGGGAAAGGGTGGCTTTGAGGCTGAAGGCAGCAGCAAAGCCTGCAGGCCCCACGTCTGTGGGGCCACGCAAGCGGTTCCCAAAGAGCTTTAGAACAAGGCATAGTTTTCCTTGCTGGGTCTTTGGGCATGGGACCGATCTCCAGCCATAGGCCATTTTTTTGCCTGATGGAGTGCCAAGTGTGAAAGGGTGGCTTTGAGGCTGAAGGCAGCAGGAAAGCCTGCAGCCCCCAGGTCTGTGGGGCTACGCAAGCGGTTCCCAAAGAGCTTTAGAACAAGGCATAGTTTTCCTTGCTGGCTCTTTGGGCATGGGACCCATCTCCAGCCATAGGCCATTTTTGTGCCTGATGCGGCGCCAAGTGGGAAAGGGTGGCTTTGAGGCTGAAGGCAGCAGGAAAGCCCGCAGCCCCCAGGTCTGTGCGGCTACGCAAGCGGTTCCCAAAGAGCTTTAGAACAAGGGATAGTTTTCCCTGCTGGCTCTTTGGGCGGGGGACCCATCTCCAGCCGTATGGCCATTTTTGTGCCTAGCGCGACGCCAAGTGGGAAAGGGTGGCTTTGAGGCTGAAGGCAGCAGCAAAGCCCGCAGCCCCCAGGTCTGTGGGGCTACGCAAGCGGTTCCCAAAGAGCTTTAGAACAAGGCATAGTTTTCCCTGCTGGGTCTTTGGGCATGGGACCCATCTCCAGCCGTATGGCCATTTTTGTGTCTGGCGTGGCGCCAAGTGGGAAAGGGTGGTTTTGAGGCTGAAGGCAGCAGGAAAGCCCGCAGCCCCCAGGTCTTTGGGGCTACGCAAGCGGTTCCCAAAGAGCTTTAGAACAAGGGATAGTTTTCCCTGCTGGCTCTTTGGGCGGGGGACCCATCTCCAGCCGTATGGCCATTTTTGTGCCTGGCACGGCGCCAAGTGGGAAAGGGTGGTGTCGAGGCTGAAGGCAGCAGGAAAGCCCGCAGCCCCCATGTCTGTAGGGCTACGCAAGCGGTTCCCAAAGAGCTTTAGAACAAGGCATAGTTTTCCCTGCTGGCTCTCTGGGCGGGGGACCCATCTCCAGCCATAGACCATTTTTGTGCCTAGCGCGGCGCCAAGTGGGAAAGGGTGGCTTTGAGGCTGAAGGCAGCAGCAAAGCCTGCAGGCCCCACGTCTGTGGGGCCACGCAAGCGGTTCCCAAAGAGCTTTAGAACAAGGCATAGTTTTCCTTGCTGGGTCTTTGGGCATGGGACCGATCTCCAGCCATAGATCATTTTTTTACCTGATGGAGTGCCAAGTGGGAAAGGGTGGCTTTGAGGCTGAAGGCAGCAGGAAAGCCTGCAGCCCCCAGGTCTGTGGGGCTACGCAAGCGGTTCCCAAAGAGCTTTAGAACAAGGCATAGTTTTCCTTGCTGGCTCTTTGCGCATGGGACCCATCTCCAGCCATAGGCCATTTTTGTGCCTGATGCGGCGCCAAGTGGGAAAGGGTGGCTTTGAGGCTGAAGGCAGCAGGAAAGCCCGCAGCCCCCAGGTCTGTGCGGCTACGCAAGCGGTTCCCAAAGAGCTTTAGAACAAGGCAAAATTTTCCTTGCTGGCTCTCTGGGCGGGGGACCCATCTCCAGCCGTATGGCCATTTTTGTGCCTAGCGCGACGCCAAGTGGGAAAGGGTGGCTTTGAGGCTGAAGGCAGCAGCAAAGCCTGCAGCCCCCAGGTCTGTGGGGCTACGCAAGCGGTTCCCAAAGAGCTTTAGAACAAGGCATAGTTTTCCCTGCTGGGTCTTTGGGCATGGGACCCATCTCCAGCCATAGGCCATTTTTGTGCCTGGCGCGACACCAAGTGGGAAAGGGTGGCTTTGAGGCTGAAGGCAGCAGGAAAGCCCGCAGCGCCAGGTCTGTGGGGCTACGCAAGCGGTTCCCAAAGAGCTTTAGAACAAGGCATAATTTTCCTTGCTGGCTCTCTGGGCGGGGGACCCATCTCCAGCCGTATGGCCATTTTTGTGCCTGGCGCGGCGCCAAGTGGGAAAGGGTGGTGTCGAGGCTGAAGGCAGCAGGAAAGCCCGCAGCCCCCAGGTCTGTGGGGCTACGCAAGCGGTTCCCAAAGAGCTTTAGAACAAGGCATAGTTTTCCCTGCTGGCTCTTTGGGCGGGGGACCCATTTCCAGCCGTATGGCCATTTTTGTGCCTGGCGCGGTGCGTAGTGGGAAAGGGTGGTTTTGAGGCTGAAGGCAGCAGGAAAGCCTGCAGCCCCCAGGTCTGTGGGGCCAAGCAAGCGGTTCCCAAAGAGCTTTAGAACAAGGCATAGTTTTCCCTGCTGGCTCTTTGGGCGGGGGACCCATCTCCAGCCGTATGGCCATTTTTGTGCCTGGCGCGGCGCCAAGTGGGAAAGGGTGGTTTTGAGGCTGAAGGCAGCAGCAAAGCCTGCAGCCCCCAGGTCTGTGGGGCCAAGCAAGCGGTTCCCAAAGAGCTTTAGAACAAGGCATAGTTTTCCTTGCTGGCTCTTTGGGCATGGGACCCATCTCCAGCCATAGGCCATTTTTGTGCCTGATGCGGCGCCAAGTGGGAAAGGGTGGCTTTGAGGCTGAAGGCAGCAGGAAAGCCCGCAGCCCCCAGGTCTGTGGGGCTACGCAAGCGGTTCCCAAAGAGCTTTAGAACAAGGCATAGTTTTCCCTGCTGGGTCTTTGGGCATGGGACCCATCTCCAGCCATAGGCCATTTTTGTGCCTGGCGCGACGCCAAGTGGGAAAGGGTGGCTTTGAGGCTGAAGGCAGCAGGAAAGCCCGCAGCCCCCAGGTCTGTGGGGCTACGCAAGCGGTTCCCAAAGAGCTTTAGAACAAGGCATAATTTTCCTTGCTGGCTCTCTGGGCGGGGGACCCATCTCCAGCCGTATGGCCATTTTTGTGCCTGGCGCGGCGCCAAGTGGGAAAGGGTGGTGTCGAGGCTGAAGGCAGCAGGAAAGCCCGCAGCCCCCAGGTCTGTGGGGCTACACAAGCGGTTCCCAAAGAGCTTTAGAACAAGGCATAGTTTTCCCTGCTGGCTCTTTGGGCGGGGGACCCATCTCCAGCCGTATGGCCATTTTTGTGCCTGGCGCGGCGCCAAGTGGGAAAGGGTGGTTTTGAGGCTGAAGGCAGCAGGAAAGCCTGCAGCCCCCAGGTCTGTGGGGCTACGCAAGCGGTTCCCAAAGAGCTTTAGAAGAAGGCATAGTTTTCCCTGCTGGCTCTTTGGACGGGGGACCCATTTCCAGCCGTATGGCCATTTTTCTGCCTGGCGCGGTGCGTAGTGGTAAAGGGTGGTTTTGACGCTGAAGGCAGCAGGAAAGCCCGCAGCCCCCAGGTCTGTGCGGCTACGCAAGCGGTTCCCAAAGAGCTTTAGAACAAGGCATAGTTTTCCCTGCTGGCTCTTTGGGCGGGGGACCCATCTCCAGCCGTATGGCCATTTATGTGCCTGGCGCGGCGCAAAGTGGGAAAGGGTGGTTTTGAGGCTGAAGGCAGCAGCAAAGCCTGCAGCCCCCAGGTCTGTGGGGCCAAGCAAGCGGTTCCCAAAGAGCTTTAGAACAAGGCATAGTTTTCCCTGCTGGCTCTTTGGGCATGGGACCCATCTCCAGCCATAGGCCATTTTTGTGCCTGGCGCGGCGCCAAGTGGGAAAGGGTGGCTTTGAGGCTGAAGGCAGCAGGAAAGCCTGCAGCCCCCAAGTCTCTGGGGCTACGCAAGCAGTTCCCAAAGAGCTTTAGAACAAGGCATAATTTTCCCTGCTGGCTCTCTGGGCGGGGGACCCATCTCCAGCCATAGGCCATTTTTGTGCCTGGCGCGGCGCCAAGTGGGAAAGGGTGCTGTCGAGGCTGAAGGCAGCAGCAAAGCCTGCAGCCCCCAGGTCTGTGGGGCTATGCAAGCGGTTCCCAAAGAGCTTTAGAACAAGGCATAGTTTTCCCTGCTGGCTCTTTGGGCGGGGGACCCATCTCCAGTCGTATGGCTATTTTTATGCCTGGCGCGGTGCGTAGTGGGAAAGGGTTGTTTTGAGGCTGAAGGCAGCAGCAAAGCCTGCAGGCCCCACGTCTGTGGGGCCACGCAAGCGGTTCCCAAAGAGCTTTAGAACAAGGCATAGTTTTCCCTGCTGGCTCTTTGGGCGGGGGACCCATCTCCAGCCGTATGGCCATTTTTGTGCCTGGCGCGGCGCCAAGTGGGAAAGGGTGGTTTTGAGGCTGAAGGCAGCAGCAAAGCCTGCAGCCCCCAGGTCTGTGGGGCCAAGCAAGCGGTTCCCAAAGAGCTTTAGAACAAGGCATAGTTTTCCCTGCTGGCTCTTTGGGCATGGGACCCATCTCCAGCCATAGGCCATTTTTGTGCCTGGCGCGGCGCCAAGTGGGAAAGGGTGGCTTTGAGGCTGAAGGCAGCAGCAAAGCCTGCAGGCCCCACGTCTGTGGGGCCACGCAAGCGGTTCCCAAAGAGCTTTAGAACAAGGCATAGTTTTCCTTGCTGGGTCTTTGGGCATGGGACCGATCTCCAGCCATAGGCCATTTTTTTGCCTGATGGAGTGCCAAGTGTGAAAGGGTGGCTTTGAGGCTGAAGGCAGCAGGAAAGCCTGCAGCCCCCAGGTCTGTGGGGCTACGCAAGCGGTTCCCAAAGAGCTTTAGAACAAGGCATAGTTTTCCTTGCTGGCTCTTTGGGCATGGGACCCATCTCCAGCCATAGGCCATTTTTGTGCCTGATGCGGCGCCAAGTGGGAAAGGGTGGCTTTGAGGCTGAAGGCAGCAGGAAAGCCCGCAGCCCCCAGGTCTGTGCGGCTACGCAAGCGGTTCCCAAAGAGCTTTAGAACAAGGGATAGTTTTCCCTGCTGGCTCTTTGGGCGGGGGACCCATCTCCAGCCGTATGGCCATTTTTGTGCCTAGCGCGACGCCAAGTGGGAAAGGGTGGCTTTGAGGCTGAAGGCAGCAGCAAAGCCCGCAGCCCCCAGGTCTGTGGGGCTACGCAAGCGGTTCCCAAAGAGCTTTAGAACAAGGCATAGTTTTCCCTGCTGGGTCTTTGGGCATGGGACCCATCTCCAGCCGTATGGCCATTTTTGTGTCTGGCGTGGCGCCAAGTGGGAAAGGGTGGTTTTGAGGCTGAAGGCAGCAGGAAAGCCCGCAGCCCCCAGGTCTTTGGGGCTACGCAAGCGGTTCCCAAAGAGCTTTAGAACAAGGGATAGTTTTCCCTGCTGGCTCTTTGGGCGGGGGACCCATCTCCAGCCGTATGGCCATTTTTGTGCCTGGCACGGCGCCAAGTGGGAAAGGGTGGTGTCGAGGCTGAAGGCAGCAGGAAAGCCCGCAGCCCCCATGTCTGTAGGGCTACGCAAGCGGTTCCCAAAGAGCTTTAGAACAAGGCATAGTTTTCCCTGCTGGCTCTCTGGGCGGGGGACCCATCTCCAGCCATAGACCATTTTTGTGCCTAGCGCGGCGCCAAGTGGGAAAGGGTGGCTTTGAGGCTGAAGGCAGCAGCAAAGCCTGCAGGCCCCACGTCTGTGGGGCCACGCAAGCGGTTCCCAAAGAGCTTTAGAACAAGGCATAGTTTTCCTTGCTGGGTCTTTGGGCATGGGACCGATCTCCAGCCATAGATCATTTTTTTACCTGATGGAGTGCCAAGTGGGAAAGGGTGGCTTTGAGGCTGAAGGCAGCAGGAAAGCCTGCAGCCCCCAGGTCTGTGGGGCTACGCAAGCGGTTCCCAAAGAGCTTTAGAACAAGGCATAGTTTTCCTTGCTGGCTCTTTGCGCATGGGACCCATCTCCAGCCATAGGCCATTTTTGTGCCTGATGCGGCGCCAAGTGGGAAAGGGTGGCTTTGAGGCTGAAGGCAGCAGGAAAGCCCGCAGCCCCCAGGTCTGTGCGGCTACGCAAGCGGTTCCCAAAGAGCTTTAGAACAAGGCAAAATTTTCCTTGCTGGCTCTCTGGGCGGGGGACCCATCTCCAGCCGTATGGCCATTTTTGTGCCTAGCGCGACGCCAAGTGGGAAAGGGTGGCTTTGAGGCTGAAGGCAGCAGCAAAGCCTGCAGCCCCCAGGTCTGTGGGGCTACGCAAGCGGTTCCCAAAGAGCTTTAGAACAAGGCATAGTTTTCCCTGCTGGGTCTTTGGGCATGGGACCCATCTCCAGCCATAGGCCATTTTTGTGCCTGGCGCGACACCAAGTGGGAAAGGGTGGCTTTGAGGCTGAAGGCAGCAGGAAAGCCCGCAGCGCCAGGTCTGTGGGGCTACGCAAGCGGTTCCCAAAGAGCTTTAGAACAAGGCATAATTTTCCTTGCTGGCTCTCTGGGCGGGGGACCCATCTCCAGCCGTATGGCCATTTTTGTGCCTGGCGCGGCGCCAAGTGGGAAAGGGTGGTGTCGAGGCTGAAGGCAGCAGGAAAGCCCGCAGCCCCCAGGTCTGTGGGGCTACGCAAGCGGTTCCCAAAGAGCTTTAGAACAAGGCATAGTTTTCCCTGCTGGCTCTTTGGGCGGGGGACCCATTTCCAGCCGTATGGCCATTTTTGTGCCTGGCGCGGTGCGTAGTGGGAAAGGGTGGTTTTGAGGCTGAAGGCAGCAGGAAAGCCTGCAGCCCCCAGGTCTGTGGGGCCAAGCAAGCGGTTCCCAAAGAGCTTTAGAACAAGGCATAGTTTTCCCTGCTGGCTCTTTGGGCGGGGGACCCATCTCCAGCCGTATGGCCATTTTTGTGCCTGGCGCGGCGCCAAGTGGGAAAGGGTGGTTTTGAGGCTGAAGGCAGCAGCAAAGCCTGCAGCCCCCAGGTCTGTGGGGCCAAGCAAGCGGTTCCCAAAGAGCTTTAGAACAAGGCATAGTTTTCCCTGCTGGCTCTTTGGGCATGGGACCCATCTCCAGCCATAGGCCATTTTTGTGCCTGGCGCGGCGCCAAGTGGGAAAGGGTGGCTTTGAGGCTGAAGGCAGCAGCAAAGCCTGCAGGCCCCACGTCTGTGGGGCCACGCAAGCGGTTCCCAAAGAGCTTTAGAACAAGGCATAGTTTTCCTTGCTGGGTCTTTGGGCATGGGACCGATCTCCAGCCATAGGCCATTTTTTTGCCTGATGGAGTGCCAAGTGTGAAAGGGTGGCTTTGAGGCTGAAGGCAGCAGGAAAGCCTGCAGCCCCCAGGTCTGTGGGGCTACGCAAGCGGTTCCCAAAGAGCTTTAGAACAAGGCATAGTTTTCCTTGCTGGCTCTTTGGGCATGGGACCCATCTCCAGCCATAGGCCATTTTTGTGCCTGATGCGGCGCCAAGTGGGAAAGGGTGGCTTTGAGGCTGAAGGCAGCAGGAAAGCCCGCAGCCCCCAGGTCTGTGCGGCTACGCAAGCGGTTCCCAAAGAGCTTTAGAACAAGGCATAATTTTCCTTGCTGGCTCTTTGGGCGGGGGACCCATCTCCAGCCGTATGGCCATTTTTGTGCCTAGCGCGACGCCAAGTGGGAAAGGGTGGCTTTGAGGCTGAAGGCAGCAGCAAAGCCCGCAGCCCCCAGGTCTGTGGGGCTACGCAAGCGGTTCCCAAAGAGCTTTAGAACAAGGCATAGTTTTCCCTGCTGGGTCTTTGGGCATGGGACCCATCTCCAGCCGTATGGCCATTTTTGTGTCTGGCGTGGCGCCAAGTGGGAAAGGGTGGTTTTGAGGCTGAAGGCAGCAGGAAAGCCCGCAGCCCCCAGGTCTTTGGGGCTACGCAAGCGGTTCCCAAAGAGCTTTAGAACAAGGCATAGTTTTCCCTGCTGGCTCTTTGGGCGGGGGACCCATCTCCAGCCGTATGGCCATTTTTGTGCCTGGCACGGCGCCAAGTGGGAAAGGGTGGTGTCGAGGCTGAAGGCAGCAGGAAAGCCCGCAGCCCCCATGTCTGTAGGGCTACGCAAGCGGTTCCCAAAGAGCTTTAGAACAAGGCATAGTTTTCCCTGCTGGCTCTCTGGGCGGGGGACCCATCTCCAGCCATAGACCATTTTTGTGCATAGCGCGGCGCCAAGTGGGAAAGGGTGGCTTTGAGGCTGAAGGCAGCAGCAAAGCCTGCAGGCCCCACGTCTGTGGGGCCACGCAAGCGGTTCCCAAAGAGCTTTAGAACAAGGCATAGTTTTCCTTGCTGGGTCTTTGGGCATGGGACCGATCTCCAGCCATAGATCATTTTTTTACCTGATGGAGTGCCAAGTGGGAAAGGGTGGCTTTGAGGCTGAAGGCAGCAGGAAAGCCTGCAGCCCCCAGGTCTGTGGGGCTACGCAAGCGGTTCCCAAAGAGCTTTAGAACAAGGCATAGTTTTCCTTGCTGGCTCTTTGGGCATGGGCCCCATCTCCAGCCATAGGCCATTTTTGTGCCTGATGCGGCGCCAAGTGGGAAAGGGTGGCTTTGAGGCTGAAGGCAGCAGGAAAGCCCGCAGCCCCCAGGTCTGTGCGGCTACGCAAGCGGTTCCCAAAGAGCTTTAGAACAAGGCAAAATTTTCCTTGCTGGCTCTCTGGGCTGGGGACCCATCTCCAGCCGTATGGCCATTTTTGTGCCTAGCGCGACGCCAAGTGGGAAAGGGTGGCTTTGAGGCTGAAGGCAGCAGCAAAGCCTGCAGCCCCCAGGTCTGTGGGGCTACGCAAGCGGTTCCCAAAGAGCTTTAGAACAAGGCATAGTTTTCCCTGCTGGGTCTTTGGGCATGGGACCCATCTCCAGCCATAGGCCATTTTTGTGCCTGGCGCGACACCAAGTGGGAAAGGGTGGCTTTGAGGCTGAAGGCAGCAGGAAAGCCCGCAGCGCCAGGTCTGTGGGGCTACGCAAGCGGTTCCCAAAGAGCTTTAGAACAAGGCATAATTTTCCTTGCTGGCTCTCTGGGCGGGGGACCCATCTCCAGCCGTATGGCCATTTTTGTGCCTGGCGCGGCGCCAAGTGGGAAAGGGTGGTGTCGAGGCTGAAGGCAGCAGGAAAGCCCGCAGCCCCCAGGTCTGTGGGGCTACGCAAGCGGTTCCCAAAGAGCTTTAGAACAAGGCATAGTTTTCCCTGCTGGCTCTTTGGGCGGGGGACCCATTTCCAGCCGTATGGCCATTTTTGTGCCTGGCGCGGTGCGTAGTGGGAAAGGGTGGTTTTGAGGCTGAAGGCAGCAGGAAAGCCTGCAGCCCCCAGGTCTGTGGGGCCAAGCAAGCGGTTCCCAAAGAGCTTTAGAACAAGGCATAGTTTTCCCTGATGGCTCTTTGGGCATGGGACCCATCTCCAGCCATAGGCCATTTTTGTGCCTGATAGGGCGCCAAGTGGGAAAGGGTGGCTTTGAGGCTGAAGGCAGCAGGAAAGCCTGCAGCCCCCAGGTCTGTGGGGCTACGCAAGCGGTTCCCAAAGAGCTTTAGAAGAAGGCATAGTTTTCCCTGCTGGCTCTTTGGACGGGGGACCCATTTCCAGCCGTATGGCCATTTTTGTGCCTGGCGCGGTGCGTAGTGGTAAAGGGTGGTTTTGACGCTGAAGGCAGCAGGAAAGCCCGCAGCCCCCAGGTCTGTGCGGCTACGCAAGCGGTTCCCAAAGAGCTTTAGAACAAGGCATAGTTTTCCCTGCTGGCTCTTTGGGCGGGGGACCCATCTCCAGCCGTATGGCCATTTTTGTGCCTGGCGCGGCGCCAAGTGGGAAAGGGTGGTGTCGAGGCTGAAGGCAGCAGGAAAGCCCGCAGCCCCCAGGTCTGTGGGGCTACGCAAGCGGTTCCCAAAGAGCTTTAGAACAAGGCATAGTTTTCCCTGCTGGCTCTTTGGGCGGGGGGACCCATTTCCAGCCGTATGGCCATTTTTGTGCCTGGCGCGGCGCCAAGTGGGAAAGGGTGGCTTTGAGGCTGAAGGCAGCAGGAAAGCCTGCAGCCCCCAGGTCTGTGGGGCCAAGCAAGCGGTTCCCAAAGAGCTTTAGAACAAGGCATAGTTTTCCTTGCTGGGTCTTTGGGCATGGGACCGATCTCCAGCCATAGGCCATTTTTTTGCCTGATGGAGTGCCAAGTGGGAAAGGGTGGCTTTGAGGCTGAAGGCAGCAGGAAAGCCTGCAGCCCCCAGGTCTGTGGGGCTACGCAAGCGGTTCCCAAAGAGCTTTAGAACAAGGCATAGTTTTCCTTGCTGGCTCTTTGGGCATGGGACCCATCTCCAGCCATAGGCCATTTTTGTGCCTGATGCGGCGCCAAGTGGGAAAGGGTGGCTTTGAGGCTGAAGGCAGCAGGAAAGCCCGCAGCCCCCAGGTCTGTGGGGCTACGCAAGCGGTTCCCAAAGAGCTTTAGAACAAGGCATAGTTTTCCCTGCTGGGTCTTTGGGCATGGGACCCATCTCCAGCCATATGCCATTTTTGTGCCTGGCGCGACGCCAAGTGGGAAAGGGTGGCTTTGAGGCTGAAGGCAGCAGGAAAGCCCGCAGCCCCCAGGTCTGTGGGGCTACGCAAGCGGTTCCCAAAGAGCTTTAGAACAAGGCATAATTTTCCTTGCTGGCTCTCTGGGCGGGGGACCCATCTCCAGCCGTATGGCCATTTTTGTGCCTGGCGCGGCGCCAAGTGGGAAAGGGTGGTGTCGAGGCTGAAGGCAGCAGGAAAGCCCGCAGCCCCCAGGTCTGTGGGGCTACACAAGCGGTTCCCAAAGAGCTTTAGAACAAGGCATAGTTTTCCCTGCTGGCTCTTTGGGCGGGGGACCCATCTCCAGCCGTATGGCCATTTTTGTGCCTGGCGCGGCGCCAAGTGGGAAAGGGTGGTTTTGAGGCTGAAGGCAGCAGGAAAGCCTGCAGCCCCCAGGTCTGTGGGGCTACGCAAGCGGTTCCCAAAGAGCTTTAGAAGAAGGCATAGTTTTCCCTGCTGGCTCTTTGGACGGGGGACCCATTTCCAGCCGTATGGCCATTTTTCTGCCTGGCGCGGTGCGTAGTGGTAAAGGGTGGTTTTGACGCTGAAGGCAGCAGGAAAGCCCGCAGCCCCCAGGTCTGTGCGGCTACGCAAGCGGTTCCCAAAGAGCTTTAGAACAAGGCATAGTTTTCCCTGCTGGCTCTTTGGGCGGGGGACCCATCTCCAGCCGTATGGCCATTTATGTGCCTGGCGCGGCGCCAAGTGGGAAAGGGTGGTTTTGAGGCTGAAGGCAGCAGCAAAGCCTGCAGCCCCCAGGTCTGTGGGGCCAAGCAAGCGGTTCCCAAAGAGCTTTAGAACAAGGCATAGTTTTCCCTGCTGGCTCTTTGGGCATGGGACCCATCTCCAGCCATAGGCCATTTTTGTGCCTGGCGCGGCGCCAAGTGGGAAAGGGTGGCTTTGAGGCTGAAGGCAGCAGGAAAGCCTGCAGCCCCCAGGTCTGTGGGGCTACGCAAGCGGTTCCCAAAGAGCTTTAGAACAAGGCATAGTTTTCCCTGCTGGCTCTTTGGGCATGGGACCCATCTCCAGCCATAGACCATTTTTGTGCCTGATGCGGCGCCAAGTGGGAAAGGGTGGCTTTGAGGCTGAAGGCAGCAGGAAAGCCCGCAGCCCCCAGGTCTGTGCGGCTACGCAAGCGGTTCCCAAAGAGCTTTAGAACAAGGCAAAATTTTCCTTGCTGGCTCTCTGGGCGGGGGACCCATCTCCAGCCGTATGGCCATTTTTGTGCCTAGCGCGACGCCAAGTGGGAAAGGGTGGCTTTGAGGCTGAAGGCAGCAGCAAAGCCTGCAGCCCCCAGGTCTGTGGGGCTACGCAAGCGGTTCCCAAAGAGCTTTAGAACAAGGCATAGTTTTCCCTGCTGGGTCTTTGGGCATGGGACCCATCTCCAGCCATAGGCCATTTTTGTGCCTGGCGCGACACCAAGTGGGAAAGGGTGGCTTTGAGGCTGAAGGCAGCAGGAAAGCCCGCAGCGCCAGGTCTGTGGGGCTACGCAAGCGGTTCCCAAAGAGCTTTAGAACAAGGCATAATTTTCCTTGCTGGCTCTCTGGGCGGGGGACCCATCTCCAGCCGTATGGCCATTTTTGTGCCTGGCGCGGCGCCAAGTGGGAAAGGGTGGTGTGGAGGCTGAAGGCAGCAGGAAAGCCCGCAGCCCCCAGGTCTGTGGGGCTACGCAAGCGGTTCCCAAAGAGCTTTAGAACAAGGCATAGTTTTCCCTGCTGGCTCTTTGGGCGGGGGACCCATCTCCAGCCGTATGGCCATTTTTGTGCCTGGCGCGGTGCGTAGTGGGAAAGGGTGGTTTTGAGGCTGAAGGCAGCAGGAAAACCTGCAGCCCCCAGGTCTGTGGGGCCAAGCAAGCGGTTCCCAAAGAGCTTTAGAACAAGGCATAGTTTTCCCTGCTGGCTCTTTGGGCGGGGGACCCATCTCCAGCCATAGGCCATTTTTGTGCCTGATAGGGCGCCAAGTGGGAAAGGGTGGTTTTGAGGCTGAAGGCAGCAGGAAAGCCTGCAGCCCCCAGGTCTGTGGGGCTACGCAAGCGGTTCCCAAAGAGCTTTAGAAGAAGGCATAGTTTTCCCTGCTGGCTCTTTGGACGGGGGACCCATTTCCAGCCGTATGGCCATTTTTGTGCCTGGCGCGGCGCCAAGTGGGAAAGGGTGGTTTTGAGGCTGAAGGCAGCAGGAAAGCCTGCAGCCCCCAGGTCTGTGGGGCCAAGCAAGCGGTTCCCAAAGAGCTTTAGAACAAGGCATAGTTTTCCCTGCTGGCTCTTTGGGCATGGGACCCATCTCCAGCCATAGGCCATTTCTGTGCCTGGCGCGGCGCCAAGTGGGAAAGGGTGGCTTTGAGGCTGAAGGCAGCAGCAAAGCCTGCAGGCCCCACGTCTGTGGGGCCACGCAAGCGGTTCCCAAAGAGCTTTAGAACAAGGCATAGTTTTCCTTGCTGGGTCTTTGGGCATGGGACCGATCTCCAGCCATAGGCCATTTTTTTGCCTGATGGAGTGCCAAGTGGGAAAGGGTGGCTTTGAGGCTGAAGGCAGCAGGAAAGCCTGCAGCCCCCAGGTCTGTGGGGCTACGCAAGCGGTTCCCAAAGAGCTTTAGAACAAGGCATAGTTTTCCCTACTGGCTCTTTGGGCGGGGGACCCATCTCCAGCCATAGGCCATTTTTGTGCCTGGCGCGGCGCCAAGTGGGAAAGGGTGGTGTCGAGGCTGAAGGCAGCAGGAAAGCCTGCAGGCCCCACGTCTGTGGGGCTACGCAAGTGGTTCCCAAAGAGCTTTAGAACAAGGCATAGTTTTCCCTGCTGGCTCTTTGGGCGGGGGGACCCATATCCAGCCATAGGCCATTTTTGTGCCTGGCGCGGCGCCAAGTGGGAAAGGGTGGCTTTGAGGCTGAAGGCAGCAGGAAAGCCTGCAGCCCCCAGGTCTGTGGGGCTACGCAAGCGGTTCCCAAAGAGCTTTAGAACAAGGCATAGTTTTCCCTGCTGGCTCTTTGGGCGGGGGACCCATCTCCAGCCGTATGGCCATTTTTGTGCCTGGCTCGGCGCCAAGTGGGAAAGGGTGGTGTCGAGGCTGAAGGCAGCAGGAAAGCCCACAGCCCCCAGGTCTGTGGGGCTACGCAAGCGGTTCCCAAAGAGCTTTAGAACAAGGCATAGTTTTCCCTGCTGGCTCTTTGGGCGGGGGACCCATCTCCAGCCGTATGGCCATTTTTGTGCCTGGCGCAGTGCGTAGTGTGAAAGGGTGGTTTTGAGGCTGAAGGCAGCAGGAAAGCCTGCAGCCCACAGCTCTGTGGGGCCAAGAAAGCTGTTCCCAAAGAGCTTTAGAACAAGGCATAGTTTTCCGTGATGGCTCTTTGGGCATGGGACCCATCTCCAGCCATAGGCCATTTTTGTGCCTGGCGCGGTGCGTAGTGGGAAAGGGTGGCTTTGAGGCTGAAGGCAGCAGGAAAGCCCGCAGCCCCCAGGTCTGTGGGGCTACGCAAGCGGTTCCCAAAGAGCTTTAGAAGAAGGCATAGTTTTCCTTGCTGGCTCTTTGGGCATGGGACCCATCTCCAGCCATAGGCCATTTTTGTGCCTGGCCCGGCGCCAAGTGGGAAAGGGTGGTGTCGAGGCTGAAGGCAGCAGCAAAGCCCGAAGCCCCCAGGTCTGTAGGGCTACGCAAGCGGTTCCCAAAGAGCTTTAGAACAAGGCATAGTTTTCCCTGCTGGCTCTTTGGGCATGGAACCCATCTCCAGCCGTATGGCCATTTTTGTGCCTACCGCGGCGCCAAATGGGAAAGGGTGGCTTTGAGGCTGAAGGCAGCAGGAAAGTCTGCACCCCCAAGTCTCTTAGGCTATGCAAGCGGTTCCCAAAGAGCTTTAGAACAAGCCATAGTTTCCGCTGCTTGTTCTTTGGGCGGGGGACCCATCTCCAGCCATAGGCCATTTTTGTGCCTGGCGCAGTGCCAAGTGGGAAAGGGTGCTGTCGAGCCTGAAGGCAGCAGGAAAGCCTGCAGCCCCCAGGTCTGTGGGGCTACGCAAGCGGTTCCCAAAGAGCTTTAGAACAAGGCATAGTTTTCCCTGCTGGCTCTTTGGGCGGGGGACCCATCTCCAGCCGTATGGCCATTTTTGTGCCTGGCGCGGCGCCAAGTGGGAAAGGGTGTTGTCGAACATGAAGGCAGAAGGAAAGCCCACAGCCCCCAGGTCTGTGCGGCTACGAAAGCGGTTCCCAAAGAGCTTTAGAACAAGGCATAGTTTTCCCTGCTGGCTCTTTGGGCGGGGGACCCATCTCCAGCCATAGGCCATTTTTGTGCCTGGCGCGACGCCAAGTGGGAAAGGGTGGTGTCGAGGTTGAAGGCAGCAGGAAAGCCTGCAGCCCCCAGGTCTGTGGGGCTACGCAAGCGGTTCCCAAAGAGCTTTAGAACAAGGCATAGTTTTCCTTGCTGGCTCTTTGGGCAGGGGACCCATCTCCAGCCATATGGCCATTTTTGTGCCTGATGCGGTGTCCAGTGGAAAAGGGTGGCTTTGAGGTTGAAGGCAGCAGCAAAGCCTGCAGCCCCCAGGTCTGTGGGGCTACGCAAGCGGTTCCCAAAGAGCTTTAGAACAAGGCATAGTTTTCCCTGCTGGCTCTTTGGGCGGGGGACCCATCTCCAGCTGTATGGCCATTTTTGTGCCTGGCGCGGTGCCAAGTGGGAAAGGGTGGTGTCGAGTCTGAAGGCAGCAGGAAAGCCCGCAGCCCCCAGGTCTGTGGGGCTACGCAAGCAGTTCCCAAAGAGCTTTAGAACAAATCATAGTTTTCCCTGCTTGTTCTTTGGGCGGGGGACCCATCTCCAGCCGTATGGCCATTTTTGTGCCTGGCGCGGCGCCAAGTGGGAATGGGTGGTGTCGAGTCTGAAGGCAGCAGGAAAGCCTGCAGCCCCCAGGTCTGTGGGGCTACGCAAGCGGTTCCCAAAGAGCTTTAGAACAAGGCATAGTTTTCCCTGCTGGCTCTTTGGGCGGGGGACCCATCTCCAGCCGTATGGCCATTTTTGTGCCTGGCGCGGTGCGTAGTGTGAAAGGGTGGTTTTGAGGCTGAAGGCAGCAGGAAAGCCTGCAGACCACAGCTCTGTGGGGCCAAGGAAGCTGTTCCCAAAGAGCTTTAGAACAAGGCATAGTTTTCCGTGATGGCTCTTTGGGCATGGGACCCATCTCCAGTCATAGGCCATTTTTGTGCCTGGCGCGGTGCGTAGTGGGAAAGGGTGGCTTTGAGGCTGAAGGCAGCAGGAAAGCCCGCAGCCCCCAGGTCTGTGGGGCTACGCAAGCGGTTCCCAAAGAGCTTTAGAACAAGGCATAGTCTTCCCTGCTGGCTCTTTTGGCATGGGACCCATCTCCAGCCGTATGGCCATTTTTGTGCCTAGCGCGGCGCCAAGTGGGAAAGGGTGGTGTCGAGGCTGAAGGCAGCAGGAAAGCCCGCAGCCCCCAGGTCTGTGGGGCTACGCAAGCGGTTCCCAAAGAGCTTTAGAACAAGGCATAGTTTTCCCTGCTGGCTCTTTGGGCGGGGGACCCATCTCCAGCCGTATGGCCATTTTTGTGCCTGGCACGGCGCCAAGTGGGAAAGGGTGGTGTCGAGGCTGAAGGCAGCAGCAAAGCCCGCAGCCCCCAGGTCTGTAGGGCTACGCAAGCGGTTCCCAAAGAGCTTTAGAACAAGGCATAGTTTTCCCTGCTGGCTCTTTGGGCGGGGGACCCATCTCCAGCCGTATGGCCATTTTTGTGCCTGGCGCGGTGCCAAGTGTGAAAGGGTGGCTTTGAGGCTGAAGGCAGGAGCAAAGCCTGCAGCCCTAAGGTCTGTGGGGCTACGCAAGCGGTTCCCAAAGAGCTTTAGAACAAGGCATAGTTTTCCCTGCAGGCTGTTAGGGCATGGGACCCATCTCCAGCCATAGGCCATTTTTCTGCCAGGCGCGATGCCAAGTGGGAAAGGGTGGTGTCGAGTCTGAAGGCAGCAGGAAAGCCTGCAGCCCCCAGGTCTGTGGGGCTACGCAAGCGGTTCCCAAAGAGCTTTAGAACAAGGCATAGTTTTCCCTGCTGGCTCTTTGGGCGGGGGACCCATCTCCAGCCGTATGGCCAATTTGTGCCTAGCGCGACGCCAAGTGGGAAAGGGTGGTGTCGAGTCTGAAGGCAGCAGGAAAGCCTGCAGCCCCCAGGTCTGTGGGGCTACGCAAGTGGTTCCTAAAGAGCTTTAGAACAAGGCATAGTTTTCCCTGCTGGCTCTTTGGGCATGGGACCCATCTCCAGCCGTATGGCCAATTTGTGCCTAGCGCGACGCCAAGTGGGAAAGGGTGGCTTTGAGGCTGAAGGCAGCAGGAAAGCCTGCAGCCCCCAGGTCTGTGGGGCTACGCAAGCGGTTCCCAAAGAGCTTTAGAACAATGCATAGTTTTCCTTGCTGGGTCTTTGGGCATGGGACCCATCTCCAGCCATAGGCCATTTTTGTGCCTGGCGCGGTGCGTAGTGGGAAAGGGTGGCTTTGAGGCTGAAGGCAGCAGGAAAGCCTGCAGCCCCCAGGTCTGTGCGGCTACGCAAGCGGTTCCCAAAGAGCTTTAGAACAAGGCCTAGTTTTCCCTGCTGGCTCTTTGGGCGGGGGACCCATCTCCAGCCATAGACCATTTTTGTGCCTAGCGCGGCGCCAAGTGGGAAAGGGTGGCTTTGAGGCTGAAGGCAGCAGGAGAGCCTGCAGCCCCCAGGTCTTTGGGGCTATGCAAGCGGTTCCCAAAGAGCTTTAGAACAAGGCATAGTTTTCCCTGCTGGCTCTTTGGGCGGGGGACCCATCTCCAGCCGTATGGCCATTTTTGTGCCTGGCGCGGCGCCAAGTGGGAAAGGGTGGTGTCGAGGCTGAAGGCAGCAGGAAAGCCCGCAGCCCCCAGGTCTGTGTGGCTACGCAAGCGGTTCCCAAAGAGCTTTAGAACAAGGCATAGTTTTCACTGCTGGCTCTTTGGGCGTGGGACCCATCTCCAGCCGTATGGCCATTTTTGTGCCTGGCCCGGCGCGAAGCGGGAAAGGGTGGTTTTGAGGCTGAAGGCAGCAGCAAAGCCCGCAGCCCCCAGGTCTGTGGGGCTACGCAAGCGGTTCCCAAAGAGCTTTAGAACAAGGCATAGTTTTCCCTGCTGGCTCTTTGGGCGGGGGACCCATCTCCAGCCGTATGGCCATTTTTGTGCCTGGCACGGCGCCAAGTGGGAAAGGTGGTGTCGAGGCTGAAGGCAGCAGGAAAGCCCACAGCCCCCAGGTCTGTGGGGCTATGCAAGCGGTTCCCAAAGAGCTTTAGAACAAGGCATAGTTTTACCTGCTGGCTCTCTGGGCATGGGACCCATCTCCACCCATAGGCCATTTTTCTGCCTGGCGCGACGCCAAGTGGGAAAGGGTGCTGTCGAGGCTGAAGGCAGCAGGAAAGCCTGCAGCCCCCAGGTCTGTGGGGCTACGCAAGCGGTTCCCAAAGAGCTTTAGAACAAGGCATAGTTTTCCCTGCTGGCTCTCTGGGCGGGGCACCCATCTGCAGCCATAGGCTGTTTTTGTGCCTGGCGCGGCGCCAAGTGGGAAAGGGTGGCTTTGAGGCTGAAGGCAGCAGCAAAGCCTGCAGCCCCCACGTCTGTGGGGCCACGCAAGCGGTTCCCAAAGAGCTTTAGAACAAGGCATAGTTTTCCTTGCTGGGTCTTTGGGCATGGGACCGATCTCCAGCCATAGGCCATTTTTTTGCCTGATGGAGTGCCAAGTGGGAAAGGGTGGCTTTGAGGCTGAAGGCAGCAGGAAAGCCTGCAGCCCCCAGGTCTGTGGGGCTACGCAAGCGGTTCCCAAAGAGCTTTAGAACAAGGCATAGTTTTCCTTGCTGGCTCTTTGGGCATGGGACCCATCTCCAGCCATAGGCCATTTTTGTGCCTGATGCGGCGCCAAGTGGGAAAGGGTGGCTTTGAGGCTGAAGGCAGCAGGAAAGCCCGCAGCCCCCAGGTCTGTGCGGCTACGCAAGCGGTTCCCAAAGAGCTTTAGAACAAGGCATAATTTTCCTTGCTGGCTCTCTGGGCGGGGGACCCATCTCCAGCCGTATGGCCATTTTTGTGCCTAGCACGACGCCAAGTGGGAAAGGGTGGCTTTGAGGCTGAAGGCAGCAGCAAAGCCTGCAGCCCCCAGGTCTGTGGGGCTACGCAAGCGGTTCCCAAAGAGCTTTAGAACAAGGCATAGTTTTCCCTGCTGGGTCTTTGGGCATGGGACCCATCTCCAGCCATAGGCCATTTTTGTGCCTGGCGCGACGCCAAGTGGGAAAGGGTGGCTTTGAGGCTGAAGGCAGCAGGAAAGCCCGCAGCCCCCAGGTCTGTGCGGCTACGCAAGCGGTTCCCAAAGAGCTTTAGAACAAGGCATAATTTTCCTTGCTGGCTCTCTGGGCGGGGGACCCATCTCCAGCCGTATGGCCATTTTTGTCCCTGGCCCGGCGCCAAGTGGGAAAGGGTGGTGTCGAGGCTGAAGGCAGCAGGAAAGCCCACAGCCCCCAGGTCTGTGGGGCTACGCAAGTGGTTCCCAAAGAGCTTTAGAACAAGGCATAGTTTTCCCTGCTAGCTCTTTGGGCGGGGGACCCATCTCCAGCCGTATGGCCATTTTTGTGCCTGGCGCGGTGCGTAGTGGGAAAGGGTGGTTTTGAGGCTGAAGGCAGGAGGAAAGCCTGCAGCCCCCAGGTCTGTGGGGCCAAGCAAGCGGTTCCCAAAGAGCTTTAGAACAAGGCATAGTTTTCCCTGCTGGCTCTTTGGGCATGGGACCCATCTCCATCCATAGGCCATTTTTGTGCCTGATAGGGCGCCAAGTGGGAAAGGGTGGCTTTGAGGTTGAAGGCAGCAGGAAAGCCTGCAGCCCCCAGGTCTGTGGGGCTACGCAAGCGGTTCCCAAAGAGCTTTAGAAGAAGGCATAGTTTTCCCTGCTGGCTCTTTGGACGGGGGACCCATTTCCAGCCGTATGGCCATTTTTGTGCCTGGCGCGGTGCGTAGTGGTAAAGGGTGGTTTTGACGCTGAAGGCAGCAGGAAAGCCCGCAGCCCCCAGGTCTGTGGGGCCAAGCAAGCGGTTCCCAAAGAGCTTTAGAACAAGGCATAGTTTTCCCTGCTGGCTCTTTGGGCGGGGGACCCATCTCCAGCCGTATGGCCATTTTTGTGCCTGGCGCGGCGCCAAGTGGGAAAGGGTGGTTTTGAGGCTGAAGGCAGCAGCAAAGCCTGCAGCCCCCAGGTCTGTGGGCCCAAGCAAGCGGTTCCCAAAGAGCTTTAGAACAAGGCATAGTTTTCCCTGCTGGCTCTTTGGGCATGGGACCCATCTGCAGCCATAGGCCATTTTTGTGCCTGGCGCGGCGCCAAGTGGGAAAGGGTGGCTTTGAGGCTGAAGGCAGCAGGAAAGCCTGCAGCCCCCAGGTCTGTGGGGCTACGCAAGCAGTTCCCAAAGAGCTTTAGAACAAGGCATAATTTTCCCTGCTGGCTCTCTGGGCGGGGGACCCATCTCCAGCCATAGGCCATTTTTGTGCCTGGCGCGGCGCCAAGTGGGAAAGGGTGCTGTCAAGGCTGAAGGCAGCAGCAAAGCCTGCAGCCCGCAGGTCTGTGGGGCTATGCAAGCGGTTCCCAAAGAGCTTTAGAACAAGGCATAGTTTTCCCTGATGGCTCTTTGGGCGGGGGACCCATCTGCAGCCATAGGCGATTTTTGTGCCTGGCGCGGCGCCAAGTGGGAAAGGGTGGCTTTGAGGCTGAAGGCAGCAGGAAAGCCTGCAGCCCCCAGGTCTCTGGGGCTACGCAAGCAGTTCCCAAAGAGCTTTAGAACAAGGCATAATTTTCCCTGCTGGCTCTCTGGGCGGGGGACCCATCTCCAGCCATAGGCCATTTTTGTGCCTGATGCAGCGCCAAGTGGGAAAGGGTGGCTTTGAGGGTGAAGGCAGCAGGAAAGCCTGCAGCCCCCAGGTCTGTGGGGCTACGCAAGCTGTTCCCAAAGAGCTTTAGAACAAGGCATAGTTTTCCCTGCTGGCTCTTTGGGCGGGGGACCCATCTCCAGCCGTATGGCCATTTTTGTGCCTGGCGCGGCGCCAAGTGGGAAGGGTGTTGTCGAACATGAAGGCAGAAGGAAAGCCCACAGCCCCCAGGTGTGTGCGGCTACGCAAGCGGTTCCCAAAGAGCTTTAGAACAAGGCATAGTTTTCCCTGCTTGTTCTTTGGTCGGGGGACCCATCTCCAGCCATAGGCCATTTTTTTTGCCTGGCGCGACGCCAAGTGAGAAAGGGTGGCTTTGAGGCTGAAGGCAGCAGGAGAGCCTGCAGCCCCCAGGTCTGTGGGGCTACGCAAGCGGTTCCCAAAGAGCTTTAGAACAAGGCATAGTTTTCCCTGCTGGCTCTTTGGACGGGGGACCCATCTCCAGCCATAGGCCATTTTTGTGCCTGGCGCGACGCCAAGTGGGAAAGGGTGGTGTCGAGGTTGAAGGCAGCAGGAAAGCCTGCAGCCCCCAGGTCTGTGGGGCTACGCAAGCGGTTCCCAAAGAGCTTTAGAACAAGGCATAGTTTTCCCTGCTGGCTCCTTGGGCGGGGGACCCATCTCCAGCCGTATGGCCATTTTTGTGCCTGGCGCGGCGCCCAGTGGGAAAGGGTGGTGTCGAGGCTGAAGGCAGCAGGAAAGCCCGCAGCTCCCAGGTCTGTGGAGCTACGCAAGTGGTTCCCAAAGAGCTTTAGAACAAGGCATAGTTTTCCTTGCTGGCTCTTTGGGCAGGGGACCCATCTCCAGCCATATGGCCATTTTTGTGCCTGATGCGGCGTCCAGTGGAAAAGGGTGGCTTTGAGGCTGAAGGCAGCAGCAAAGCCTGCAGCCCCCAGGTCTGTGGGGCTATGCAAGCGGTTCCCAAAGAGCTTTAGAACAAGGCATAGTTTTCCCTGCTGGCTCTTTGGGCGGGGGACCCATCTCCAGCCGTATGGCCATTTTTGTGCCTGGCGCGGCGCCAAGTGGGAAAGGGTGGCTTTGAGGCTGAAGGCAGCAGGAAAGCCCGCAGCCCCCAGGTCTGTCGGGCTACGCAAGCGGTTCCCAAAGAGCTTTAGAAGAAGGCATAGTTTTCCCTGCTGGCTCTTTGGGCGGGGGACCCATCTCCAGCCGTATGGCCATTTTTGTGCCTAGCGCGGCGCCAAGTGGGAAAGGGTGGTTTTGAGGCTGAAGGCAGCAGGGAAGCCCGCAGCCCCCAGGTCTGTGGGGCTACGCAAGCGGTTCCCAAAGAGCTTTAGAACAAGGCATAGTTTTCCCTGCTGGCTCTTTGGGCGGGGGACCCATCTCCAGCCGTATGGCCATTTTTGTGCCTGGCACGGCGCCAAGTGGGAAAGGGTGGTGTCGAGGCTGAAGGCAGCAGCAAAGCCCGCAGCCCCCAGGTCTGTAGGGCTACGCAAGCGGTTCCCAAAGAGCTTTAGAACAAGGCATAGGTTTCCCTGCTGGCTCTTTGGGCGGGGGACCCATCTCCAGCCGTATGGCCATTTTTGAGCCTGGCGCGGCGCCAAGTGGGAAAGGGTGGCTTTGAGGTTGAAGGCAGGAGCAAAGCCTGCAGCCCTAAGGTCTGTGGTGCTACGCAAGCGGTTCCCAAAGAGCTTTAGAACAAGGCATAGTTTTCCCTGCTAGCTCTTAGGGCATGGGACCCATCTACAGCCATAGGCCATTTTTCTGCCTGGCGCGGTGCGTAGTGGGAAAGGGTGGTTTTGAGGCTGAAGGCAGCAGGAAAGCCTGCAGCCCCCAGGTCTGTGGGGCCAAGCAAGCGGTTCCCAAAGAGCTTTAGAACAAGGCATAGTTTTCCCTGATGGCTCTTTGGGCATGGGACCCATCTCCAGCCATAGGCCATTTTTGTGCCTGATAGGGCGCCAAGTGGGAAAGGGTGGCTTTGAGGCTGAAGGCAGCAGGAAAGGCTGCAGCCCCAGGTCTGTGGGGCTACGCAAGCGGTTCCCAAAGAGCTTTAGAACAAGGCATAGTTTTCCCTGCTGGCTCTTTGGGCGGGGGACCCATCTCCAGCCGTATGGCCATTTTTGTGCCTGGCGCGGTGCGTAGTGGGAAAGGGTGGTTTTGACGCTGAAGGCAGCAGGAAAGCCCGCAGCCCCCAGGTCTGTGGGGCTACGCAAGCGGTTCCCAAAGAGCTTTAGAACAAGGCATAGTTTTCCCTGCTGGCTCTTTGGGCGGGGGACCCATCTCCAGCCGTATGGCCATTTTTGTGCCTAGCGCGGCGCCAAGTGGGAAAGGGTGGTGTCGAGGCTGAAGGCAGCAGGAAAGCCCGCAGCCCCCAGGTCTGTGGGGCTACGCAAGCGGTTCCCAAAGAGCTTTAGAACAAGGCATAGTTTTCCCTGCTGGCTCTTTGGGCGGGGGACCCATCTCCAGCCGTATGGCCATTTTTGTGCCTGGCACGGCGCCAAGTGGGAAAGGGTGGCTTTGAGGCTGAAGGCAGCAGCAAAGCCCGCAGCCCCCAGGTCTGTAGGGCTACGCAAGCGGTTCCCAAAGAGCTTTAGAACAAGGCATAGTTTTCCCTGCTGTCTCTTTGGGCGGGGGACCCATCTCCAGCCGTATGGCCATTTTTGTGCCTGGCGCGGTGCCAAGTGGGAAAGGGTGGCTTTGAGGCTGAAGGCAGGAGCAAAGCCTGCAGCCCTAAGGTCTGTGTGGCTACGCAAGCGGTTCCCAAAGAGCTTCAGAACAAGGCATAGTTTTCCCTGCTGGCTGTTAGGGCATGGGACCCATCTCCAGCCATAGGCCATTTTTGTGCCTGGCGCGGTGCCAAGTGGGAAAGGGTGGTGTCGAGTCTGAAGGCAGCAGGAAAGCCTGCAGCCCCCAGGTCTGTGGGGCTACGCAAGCGGTTCCCAAAGAGCTTTAGAACAATGCATAGTTTTCACTGCTGGCTCTTTGGGCGTGGGACCCATCTCCAGCCGTATGGCCATTTTTGTGCCTGGCACGGCGCCAAGTGGGAAAGGGTGGTGTCGAGGCTGAAGGCAGCAGGAAAGCCCACAGCCCCCAGGTCTGTGGGGCTATGCAAGCGGTTCCCAAAGAGCTTTAGAACAAGGCATAGTTTTCCCTGATGGCTCTTTGGGCATGGGACCCATCTCCACCATTGGCCATTTTTGTGCCTGGCGCCGCGCCAAGTGGGAAAGGGTGCTGTCGAGGCTGAAGGCAGCAGGAAAGCCTGCAGCCCCCAGGTCTGTGCGGCTACGCAAGCGGTTCCCAAAGAGCTTTAGAACAAGGCATAGTTTTCCCTGCTGGCTCTTTTGGCATGGGACCCATCTCCAGCCGTATGGCAATTTTTGTGCCTGGCCCGGCGCCAAGTGGGAAAGGGTGGTTTTGAGGCTGAAGGCAGCAGGAAAGCCTGCAGGCCCCACGTCTGTGGGGCTACGCAAGCGGTTCCCAAAGAGCTTTAGAACAAGGCATAGTTTTCCTTGCTGGGCCTTTGGGCATGGGACCCATTTCCAGCCGTATGGCCATTTTTGTGCCTGATGCGGCGCCAAGTGGGAAAGGGTGGCTTTGAGGTTGAAGGCAGCAGGAAAACCCGCAGCATCCAGGTCTGTGGGGCTACGCAAGTGGTTCCCAAATAGCTTTAGAACAAGGCATAGTTTTCCCTGCTGGCTCTTTGGGCGGGGGACCCATCTCCAGCCGTATGGCCATTTTTGTGCCTGATGGGGCGCCAAGTGGGAAAGGGTGGTTTTGAGGCTGAAGGCAGCAGGAAAGCCCGCAGCCCCCAGGTCTGTGGGGCTATGCAAGCGGTTCCCAAAGAGCTTTAGAACAAGGCATAGTTTTCCCTGCTGGCTCTTTGGGCAGGGGACCCATCTCCAGCCATATGGCCATTTTTGTGCCTGATGCGGCGTCCAGTGGAAAAGGGTGGCTTTGAGGCTGAAGGCAGCAGCAAAGCCTGCAGCCCCCAGGTCTGTGGGGCTATGCAAGCGGTTCCCAAAGAGCTTTAGAACAAGGCATAGTTTTCCCTGCTGGCTCTTTGGGCGGGGGACCCATCTCCAGCCGTATGGCCATTTTTGTGCCTGGCGCGGCGCCAAGTGGGAAAGGGTGGCTTTGAGGCTGAAGGCAGCAGGAAAGCCCGCAGCCCCCAGGTCTGTCGGGCTACGCAAGCGGTTCCCAAAGAGCTTTAGAAGAAGGCATAGTTTTCCCTGCTGGCTCTTTGGGCGGGGGACCCATCTCCAGCCGTATGGCCATTTTTGTGCCTAGCGCGGCGCCAAGTGGGAAAGGGTGGTTTTGAGGCTGAAGGCAGCAGGGAAGCCCGCAGCCCCCAGGTCTGTGGGGCTACGCAAGCGGTTCCCAAAGAGCTTTAGAACAAGGCATAGTTTTCCCTGCTGGCTCTTTGGGCGGGGGACCCATCTCCAGCCGTATGGCCATTTTTGTGCCTGGCACGGCGCCAAGTGGGAAAGGGTGGTGTCGAGGCTGAAGGCAGCAGCAAAGCCCGCAGCCCCCAGGTCTGTAGGGCTACGCAAGCGGTTCCCAAAGAGCTTTAGAACAAGGCATAGGTTTCCCTGCTGGCTCTTTGGGCGGGGGACCCATCTCCAGCCGTATGGCCATTTTTGAGCCTGGCGCGGCGCCAAGTGGGAAAGGGTGGCTTTGAGGTTGAAGGCAGGAGCAAAGCCTGCAGCCCTAAGGTCTGTGGTGCTACGCAAGCGGTTCCCAAAGAGCTTTAGAACAAGGCATAGTTTTCCCTGCTAGCTCTTAGGGCATGGGACCCATCTACAGCCATAGGCCATTTTTCTGCCTGGCGCGGTGCGTAGTGGGAAAGGGTGGTTTTGAGGCTGAAGGCAGCAGGAAAGCCTGCAGCCCCCAGGTCTGTGGGGCCAAGCAAGCGGTTCCCAAAGAGCTTTAGAACAAGGCATAGTTTTCCCTGATGGCTCTTTGGGCATGGGACCCATCTCCAGCCATAGGCCATTTTTGTGCCTGATAGGGCGCCAAGTGGGAAAGGGTGGCTTTGAGGCTGAAGGCAGCAGGAAAGGCTGCAGCCCCAGGTCTGTGGGGCTACGCAAGCGGTTCCCAAAGAGCTTTAGAACAAGGCATAGTTTTCCCTGCTGGCTCTTTGGGCGGGGGACCCATCTCCAGCCGTATGGCCATTTTTGTGCCTGGCGCGGTGCGTAGTGGGAAAGGGTGGTTTTGACGCTGAAGGCAGCAGGAAAGCCCGCAGCCCCCAGGTCTGTGGGGCTACGCAAGCGGTTCCCAAAGAGCTTTAGAACAAGGCATAGTTTTCCCTGCTGGCTCTTTGGGCGGGGGACCCATCTCCAGCCGTATGGCCATTTTTGTGCCTAGCGCGGCGCCAAGTGGGAAAGGGTGGTGTCGAGGCTGAAGGCAGCAGGAAAGCCCGCAGCCCCCAGGTCTGTGGGGCTACGCAAGCGGTTCCCAAAGAGCTTTAGAACAAGGCATAGTTTTCCCTGCTGGCTCTTTGGGCGGGGGACCCATCTCCAGCCGTATGGCCATTTTTGTGCCTGGCACGGCGCCAAGTGGGAAAGGGTGGCTTTGAGGCTGAAGGCAGCAGCAAAGCCCGCAGCCCCCAGGTCTGTAGGGCTACGCAAGCGGTTCCCAAAGAGCTTTAGAACAAGGCATAGTTTTCCCTGCTGTCTCTTTGGGCGGGGGACCCATCTCCAGCCGTATGGCCATTTTTGTGCCTGGCGCGGTGCCAAGTGGGAAAGGGTGGCTTTGAGGCTGAAGGCAGGAGCAAAGCCTGCAGCCCTAAGGTCTGTGTGGCTACGCAAGCGGTTCCCAAAGAGCTTCAGAACAAGGCATAGTTTTCCCTGCTGGCTGTTAGGGCATGGGACCCATCTCCAGCCATAGGCCATTTTTGTGCCTGGCGCGGTGCCAAGTGGGAAAGGGTGGTGTCGAGTCTGAAGGCAGCAGGAAAGCCTGCAGCCCCCAGGTCTGTGGGGCTACGCAAGCGGTTCCCAAAGAGCTTTAGAACAATGCATAGTTTTCACTGCTGGCTCTTTGGGCGTGGGACCCATCTCCAGCCGTATGGCCATTTTTGTGCCTGGCACGGCGCCAAGTGGGAAAGGGTGGTGTCGAGGCTGAAGGCAGCAGGAAAGCCCACAGCCCCCAGGTCTGTGGGGCTATGCAAGCGGTTCCCAAAGAGCTTTAGAACAAGGCATAGTTTTCCCTGATGGCTCTTTGGGCATGGGACCCATCTCCACCATTGGCCATTTTTGTGCCTGGCGCCGCGCCAAGTGGGAAAGGGTGCTGTCGAGGCTGAAGGCAGCAGGAAAGCCTGCAGCCCCCAGGTCTGTGCGGCTACGCAAGCGGTTCCCAAAGAGCTTTAGAACAAGGCATAGTTTTCCCTGCTGGCTCTTTTGGCATGGGACCCATCTCCAGCCGTATGGCAATTTTTGTGCCTGGCCCGGCGCCAAGTGGGAAAGGGTGGTTTTGAGGCTGAAGGCAGCAGGAAAGCCTGCAGGCCCCACGTCTGTGGGGCTACGCAAGCGGTTCCCAAAGAGCTTTAGAACAAGGCATAGTTTTCCTTGCTGGGCCTTTGGGCATGGGACCCATTTCCAGCCGTATGGCCATTTTTGTGCCTGATGCGGCGCCAAGTGGGAAAGGGTGGCTTTGAGGTTGAAGGCAGCAGGAAAACCCGCAGCATCCAGGTCTGTGGGGCTACGCAAGTGGTTCCCAAATAGCTTTAGAACAAGGCATAGTTTTCCCTGCTGGCTCTTTGGGCGGGGGACCCATCTCCAGCCGTATGGCCATTTTTGTGCCTGATGGGGCGCCAAGTGGGAAAGGGTGGTTTTGAGGCTGAAGGCAGCAGGAAAGCCCGCAGCCCCCAGGTCTGTGGGGCTATGCAAGCGGTTCCCAAAGAGCTTTAGAACAAGGCATAGTTTTCCCTGCTGGCTCTTTGGACGGGGGACCCATCTCCAGCCGTATGGCCATTTTTGTGCCTGGCGCGGCGCCAAGTGGGAAAGGGTGGTGTCGAGGCTGAAGGCAGCAGGAAAGCCCGCAGCCCCCAGATCTTTGGGGCTACGCAAGCGGTTCCCAAAGAGCTTTAGAACAAGGCATAGTTTTCCCTGCTGGCTCTTTGGGCGGGGGACCCATCTCCAGCCGTATGGCCATTTTTGTGCCTGGCACGGCGCCAAGTGGGAAAGGGTGGTGTCGAGGCTGAAGGCAGCAGGAAAGCCCGCAGCCCCCATGTCTGTAGGGCTACGCAAGCGGTTCCCAAAGAGCTTTAGAACAAGGCATAGTTTTCCCTGCTGGCTCTCTGGGCGGGGGACCCATCTCCAGCCATAGACCATTTTTGTGCCTAGCGCGGCGCCAAGTGGGAAAGGGTGGCTTTGAGGCTGAAGGCAGCAGCAAAGCCTGCAGGCCCCACGTCTGTGGGGCCACGCAAGCGGTTCCCAAAGAGCTTTAGAACAAGGCATAGTTTTCCTTGCTGGGTCTTTGGGCATGGGACCGATCTCCAGCCATAGGCCATTTTTTTGCCTGATGGAGTGCCAAGTGGGAAAGGGTGGCTTTGAGGCTGAAGGCAGCAGGAAAGCCTGCAGCCCCCAGGTCTGTGGGGCTACGCAAGCGGTTCCCAAAGAGCTTTAGAACAAGGCATAGTTTTCCCTGCTGGCTCTTTGGGCGGGGGACCCATCTCCAGCCGTATGGCCATTTTTGTGCCTGGCGCGGCGCCAAGTGGGAAAGGGTGGTGTCGAGGCTGAAGGCAGCAGCAAAGCCCGCAGCCCCCACGTCTGTGGGGCCAAGCAAGCGGTTCCCAAAGAGCTTTAGAACAAGGCATAGTTTTCCCTGCTGTCTCTTTGGGCGGGGGACCCATCTCCAGCCGTATGGCCATTTTTGTGCCTGGCGCGGTGCCAAGTGGGAAAGGGTGGCTTTGAGGCTGAAGGCAGGAGCAAAGCCTGCAGCCCTAAGGTCTGTGTGGCTACGCAAGCGGTTCCCAAAGAGCTTCAGAACAAGGCATAGTTTTCCCTGCTGGCTCTTTGGGCATGGGACCCATCTCCAGCCATAGGCCATTTTTGTGCCTGGCGCGGTGCGTAGTGGGAAAGGGTGGCTTTGAGGCTGAAGGCAGCAGGAAAGCCTGCAGCCCCCAGGTCTGTGCGGCTACGCAAGCGGTTCCCAAAGAGCTTTAGAACAAGGCCTAGTTTTCCCTGCTGGCTCTTTGGGCGGGGGACCCATCTCCAGCCGTATGGCCATTTTTGTGCCTAGCGCGGCGCCAAGTGGGAAAGGGTGGTGTCGAGGCTGAAGGCAGCAGGAGAGCCTGCAGCCCCCAGGTCTGTGTGGCTACGCAAGCGGTTCCCAAAGAGCTTTAGAACAAGGCGTAGTTTTCACTGCTGGCTCTTTGGGCGTGGGACCCATCTCCAGCCGTATGGCCATTTTTGTGCCTGGCCTGGCGCGAAGCGGGAAAGGGTGGCTTTGAGGCTGAAGGCAGCAGCAAAGCCCACAGCCCCCAGGTCTGTGGGGCTACGCAAGCGGTTCCCAAAGAGCTTTAGAACAAGGCATAGTTTTCCCTGCTGGCTCTTTGGGCGGGGGACCCATCTCCAGCCGTATGGCCATTTTTGTGCCTGGCACGGCGCCAAGTGGGAAAGGGTGGTGTCGAGGCTGAAGGCAGCAGGAAAGCCCACAGCCCCCAGGTCTGTGGGGCTATGCAAGCGGTTCCCAAAGAGCTTTAGAACAAGGCATAGTTTTCCCTGATGGCTCTTTGGGCATGGGACCCATCTCCACCCATAGGCCATTTTTGTGCCTGGCGCCGCGCCAAGTGGGAAAGGGTGCTGTCGAGGCTGAAGGCAGCAGGAAAGCCTGCAGCCCCCAGGTCTGTGCGGCTACGCAAGCGGTTCCCAAAGAGCTTTAGAACAAGGCATAGTTTTCCTTGCTGGGCCTTTGGGCATGGGACCCATTTCCAGCCGTATGGCCATTTCTGTGCCTGGCGCGGCGCCAAGTGGGAAAGGGTGGCTTTGAGGTTGAAGGCAGCAGGAAAACCCGCAGCCCCCAGGTCTGTGGGGCTACGCAAGTGGTTCCCAAAGAGCTTTAGAACAAGGCATAGTTTTCCCTGCTGGCTCTTCGGGCGGGGGACCCATCTCCAGCCGTATGGCCATTTTTGTGCCTGATGGGGCGCCAAGTGGGAAAGGGTGGTTTTGAGGCTGAAGGCAGCAGGAAAGCCCGCAGCCCCCAGGTCTGTGGGGCTATGCAAGCGGTTCCCAAAGAGCTTTAGAACAAGGCATAGTTTTCCCTGCTGGCTCTTTGGACGGGGGACCCATCTCCAGCCATAGGCCATTTTTGTACCTGGCGCGGCGCCAAGTGGGAAAGGGTGGTGTCGAGGCTGAAGGCAGCAGGAAAGCCCGCAGCCCCCAGATCTTTGGGGCTACGCAAGCGGTTCCCAAAGAGCTTTAGAACAAGGCATAGTTTTCCCTGCTGGCTCTTTGGGCGGGGGACCCATCTCCAGCCGTATGGCCATTTTTGTGCCTGGCACGGCGCCAAGTGGGAAAGGGTGGTGTCGAGGCTGAAGGCAGCAGGAAAGCCCGCAGCCCCCATGTCTGTAGGGCTACGCAAGCGGTTCCCAAAGAGCTTTAGAACAAGGCATAGTTTTCCCTGCTGGCTCTCTGGGCGGGGGACCCATCTCCAGCCATAGACCATTTTTGTGCCTAGCGCGGCGCCAAGTGGGAAAGGGTGGCTTTGAGGCTGAAGGCAGCAGCAAAGCCTGCAGGCCCCACGTCTGTGGGGCCACGCAAGCGGTTCCCAAAGAGCTTTAGAACAAGGCATAGTTTTCCTTGCTGGGTCTTTGGGCATGGGACCGATCTCCAGCCATAGGCCATTTTTTTGCCTGATGGAGTGCCAAGTGGGAAAGGGTGGCTTTGAGGCTGAAGGCAGCAGGAAAGCCTGCAGCCCCCAGGTCTGTGGGGCTACGCAAGCGGTTCCCAAAGAGCTTTAGAACAAGGCATAATTTTCCTTGCTGGCTCTTTGGGCATGGGACCCATCTCCAGCCATAGGCCATTTTTGTGCCTGATGCGGCGCCAAGTGGGAAAGGGTGGCTTTGAGGCTGAAGGCAGCAGGAAAGGCCGCAGCCCCCAGGTCTGTGCGGCTACGCAAGCGGTTCCCAAAGAGCTTTAGAACAAGGCATAATTTTCCTTGCTGGCTCTCTGGGCGGGGGACCCATCTCCAGCCGTATGGCCATTTTTGTGCCTAGCGCGACGCCAAGTGGGAAAGGGTGGCTTTGAGGCTGAAGGCAGCAGCAAAGCCTGCAGCCCCCAGGTCTGTGGGGCTACGCAAGCGGTTCCCAAAGAGCTTTAGAACAAGGCATAGTTTTCCCTGCTGGCTCTTTGGGCATGGGACCCATCTCCAGCCATAGGCCATTTTTGTGCCTGGCGCGACGCCAAGTGGGAAAGGGTGGCTTTGAGGCTGAAGGCAGCAGGAAAGCCCGCAGCGCCAGGTCTGTGGGGCTACGCAAGCGGTTCCCAAAGAGCTTTAGAACAAGGCATAATTTTCCTTGCTGGCTCTCTGGGCGGGGGACCCATCTCCAGCCGTATGGCCATTTTTGTGCCTGGCGCGGCGCCAAGTGGGAAAGGGTGGTGTCGAGGCTGAAGGCAGCAGGAAAGCCCGCAGCCCCCAGGTCTGTGGGGCTACGCAAGCGGTTCCCAAAGAGCTTTAGAACAAGGCATAGTTTTCCCTGCTGGCTCTTTGGGCGGGGGACCCATCTCCAGCCGTATGGCCATTTTTGTGCCTGGCGCGGCGCCAAGTGGGAAAGGGTGGTTTTGAGGCTGAAGGCAGCAGGAAAGCCCGCAGCCCCCAGGTCTGTGGGGCTACGCAAGCGGTTCCCAAAGAGCTTTAGAACAAGGCATAGTTTTCCCTGCTGGCTCTTTGGGCGGGGGACCCATCTCCAGCCGTATGGCCATTTTTGTGCCTGGCCCGGCGCCAAGCGGGAAAGGGTGGCTTTGAGGCTGAAGGCAGCAGCAAAGCCCACACCCCCAGGTCTGTGGGGCTACGCAAGCGGTTCCCAAAGAGCTTTAGAAAAAGGCATAGTTTTCCCTGCTGGCTCTTTGGGCGGGGGACCCATCTCCAGCCGTATGGCCATTTTTGTGCTTGGCGCGGCGCCAAGTGGGAAAGGGTGGTGTCGAGGCTGAAGGCAGCAGGAAAGCCCACAGCCCCCAGGTCTGTGGGGCTACGCAAGTGGTTCCCAAAGAGCTTTAGAACAAGGCATAGTTTTCCCTGCTAGCTCTTTGGGCGGGGGACCCATCTCCAGCCGTATGGCCATTTTTGTGCCTGGCGCGGTGCGTAGTGGGAAAGGGTGGTTTTGAGGCTGAAGGCAGCAGGAAAGCCTGCAGCCCCCAGGTCTGTGGGGCCAAGCAAGCGGTTCCCAAAGAGCTTTAGAACAAGGCATAGTTTTCCCTGATGGCTCTTTGGGCATGGGACCCATCTCCAGGCATAGGCCATTTTTGTGCCTGATAGGGCGCCAAGTGGGAAAGGGTGGCTTTGAGGCTGAAGGCAGCAGGAAAGCCTGCAGCCCCCAGGTCTGTGGGGCTACGCAAGCGGTTCCCAAAGAGCTTTAGAACAAGGCATAGTTTTCCCTGCTGGCTCTTTGGACGGGGGACCCATTTCCAGCCGTATGGCCATTTTTGAGCCTGGCGCGGTGCGTAGTGGTAAAGGGTGGTTTTGACGCTGAAGGCAGCAGGAAAGCCCGCAGCCCCCAGGTCTCTGCGGCTACGCAAGCGGTTCCCAAAGAGCTTTAGAACAAGGCATAGTTTTCCCTGCTGGCTCTTTGGGCGGGGGACCCATCTCCAGCCGTATGGCCATTTTTGTGCCTGGCGCGGCGCCAAGTGGGAAAGGGTGGTTTTGAGGCTGAAGGCAGCAGCAAAGCCTGCAGCCCCCAGGTCTGTGGGGCCAAGCAAGCGGTTCCCAAAGAGCTTTAGAACAAGGCATAGTTTTCCCTGCTGGCTCTTTGGGCATGGGACCCATCTCCAGCCATAGGCCATTTTTGTGCCTGGCGCGGCGCCAAGTGGGAAAGGGTGCTGTCGAGGCTGAAGGCAGCAGCAAAGCCTGCAGCCCCCAGGTCTGTGGGGCTATGCAAGCGGTTCCCAAAGAGCTTTAGAACAAGGCATAGTTTTCCCTGCTGGCTCTTTGGGCGGGGGACCCATCTCCAGTCGTATGGCTATTTTTATGCCTGGCGCGGTGCGTAGTGGGAAAGGGTGGTTTTGAGGCTGAAGGCAGCAGCAAAGCCTGCAGCCCCCAGGTCTGTGCGGCTACGCAAGCGGTTCCCAAAGAGCTTTAGAACAAGGCATAGTTTTCCCTGCTGGCTCTTTGGGCGGGGGACCCATCTCCAGCCGTATGGCCATTTTTGTGCCTGGCACGGCGCCAAGTGGGAAAGGGTGGTGTCGAGGCTGAAGGCAGCAGGAAAGCCCGCAGCCCCCATGTCTGTAGGGCTACGCAAGCGGTTCCCAAAGAGCTTTAGAACAAGGCATAGTTTTCCCTGCTGGCTCTCTGGGCGGGGGACCCATCTCCAGCCATAGACCATTTTTGTGCCTAGCGCGGCGCCAAGTGGGAAAGGGTGGCTTTGAGGCTGAAGGCAGCAGCAAAGCCTGCAGGCCCCACGTCTGTGGGGCCACGCAAGCGGTTCCCAAAGAGCTTTAGAACAAGGCATAGTTTTCCTTGCTGGGTCTTTGGGCATGGGACCGATCTCCAGCCATAGGCCATTTTTTTACCTGATGGAGTGCCAAGTGGGAAAGGGTGGCTTTGACGCTGAAGGCAGCAGGAAAGCCTGCAGCCCCCAGGTCTGTGGGGCTACGCAAGCGGTTCCCAAAGAGCTTTAGAACAAGGCATAGTTTTCCTTGCTGGCTCTTTGGGCATGGGCCCCATCTCCAGCCATAGGCCATTTTTGTGCCTGGCGCGGCGCCAAGTGGGAAAGGGTGGCTTTGAGGCTGAAGGCAGCAGGAAAGCCCGCAGCCCCCAGGTCTGTGCGGCTACGCAAGCGGTTCCCAAAGAGCTTTAGAACAAGGCAAAATTTTCCTTGCTGGCTCTCTGGGCGGGGGACCCATCTCCAGCCGTATGGCCATTTTTGTGCCTAGCGCGACGCCAAGTGGGAAAGGGTGGCTTTGAGGCTGAAGGCAGCAGCAAAGCCTGCAGCCCCCAGGTCTGTGGCGCTACGCAAGCGGTTCCCAAAGAGCTTTAGAACAAGGCATAGTTTTCCCTGCTGGCTCTTTGGGCATGGGACCCATCTCCAGCCATAGGCCATTTTTGTGCCTGGCGCGACACCAAGTGGGAAAGGGTGGCTTTGAGGCTGAAGGCAGCAGGAAAGCCCGCAGCGCCAGGTCTGTGGGGCTACGCAAGCGGTTCCCAAAGAGCTTTAGAACAAGGCATAATTTTCCTTGCTGGCTCTCTGGGCGGGGGACCCATCTCCAGCCGTATGGCCATTTTTGTGCCTGGCGCGGCGCCAAGTGGGAAAGGGTGGTGTCGAGGCTGAAGGCAGCAGGAAAGCCCGCAGCCCCCAGGTCTGTGGGGCTACGCAAGCGGTTCCCAAAGAGCTTTAGAACAAGGCATAGTTTTCCCTGCTGGCTCTTTGGGCGGGGGACCCATCTCCAGCCGTATGGCCATTTTTGTGCCTGGCGCGGTGCGTAGTGGGAAAGGGTGGTTTTGAGGCTGAAGGCAGCAGGAAAACCTGCAGCCCCCAGGTCTGTGGGGCCAAGCAAGCGGTTCCCAAAGAGCTTTAGAAGAAGGCATAGTTTTCCCTGCTGGCTCTTTGGACAGGGGACCCATTTCCAGCCGTATGGCCATTTTTGTGCCTGGCGCGGTGCGTAGTGGTAAAGGGTGGTGTCGAGGCTGAAGGCAGCAGGAAAGCCCGCAGCCCCCAGGTCTGTGGGGCTACGCAAGCGGTTCCCAAAGAGCTTTAGAACAAGGCATAGTTTTCCCTGCTGGCTCTTTGGGCGGGGGACCCATCTCCAGCCGTATGGCCATTTTTGTGCCTGGCGCGGCGCCAAGTGGGAAAGGGTGGTTTTGAGGCTGAAGGCAGCAGCAAAGCCTGCAGCCCCCAGGTCTGTGGGGCCAAGCAAGCGGTTCCCAAAGAGCTTTAGAAGAAGGCATAGTTTTCCCTGCTGGCTCTTTGGGCATGGGACCCATCTCCAGCCATAGGCCATTTTTGTGTCTGGCGCGGCGCCAAGTGGGAAAGGGTGGCTTTGAGGCTGAAGGCAGCAGCAAAGCCTGCAGGCCCCACGTCTGTGGGGCCACGCAAGCGGTTCCCAAAGAGCTTTAGAACAAGGCATAGTTTTCCTTGCTGGGTCTTTGGGCATGGGACCGATCTCCAGCCATAGGCCATTTTTTTGCCTGATGGAGTGCCAAGTGTGAAAGGGTGGCTTTGAGGCTGAAGGCAGCAGGAAAGCCTGCAGCCCCCAGGTCTGTGGGGCTACGCAAGCGGTTCCCAAAGAGCTTTAGAACAAGGCATAGTTTTCCTTGCTGGCTCTTTGGGCATGGGACCCATCTCCAGCCATAGGCCATTTTTGTGCCTGATGCGGCGCCAAGTGGGAAAGGGTGGCTTTGAGGCTGAAGGCAGCAGCAAAGCCCGCAGCCCCCAGGTCTGTGCGGCTACGCAAGCGGTTCCCAAAGAGCTTTAGAACAAGGCATAATTTTCCTTGCTGGCTCTCTGGGCGGGGGACCCATCTCCAGCCGTATGGCCATTTTTGTGCCTAGCGCGACGCCAAGTGGGAAAGGGTGGCTTTGAGGCTGAAGGCAGCAGGAAAGCCCGCAGCCCCCAGGTCTGTGGGGCTACGCAAGCGGTTCCCAAAGAGCTTTAGAACAAGGGATAGTTTTCCCTGCTGGCTCTTTGGGCGGGGGACCCATCTCCAGCCGTATGGCCATTTTTGTGCCTGGCGCGGCGCCAAGTGGGAAAGGGTGGTTTTGAGGCTGAAGGCAGCAGGAAAGCCCGCAGCCCCCAGGTCTTTGGGGCTACGCAAGCGGTTCCCAAAGAGCTTTAGAACAAGGCATAGTTTTCCCTGCTGGCTCTTTGGGCGGGGGACCCATCTCCAGCCGTATGGCCATTTTTGTGCCTGGCACGGCGCCAAGTGGGAAAGGGTGGTGTCGAGGCTGAAGGCAGCAGGAAAGCCCGCAGCCCCCATGTCTGTAGGGCTACGCAAGCGGTTCCCAAAGAGCTTTAGAACAAGGCATAGTTTTCCCTGCTGGCTCTCTGGGCGGGGGACCCATCTCCAGCCATAGAGCATTTTTGTGCCTAGCGCGGCGCCAAGTGGGAAAGGGTGGCTTTGAGGCTGAAGGCAGCAGCAAAGCCTGCAGGCCCCATGTCTGTGGGGCCACGCAAGCGGTTCCCAAAGAGCTTTAGAACAAGGCATAGTTTTCCTTGCTGGGTCTTTGGGCATGGGACCGATCTCAAGCCATAGATCATTTTTTTACCTGATGGAGTGCCAAGTGGGAACGGGTGGCTTTGAGGCTGAAGGCAGCAGGAAAGCCTGCAGCCCCCAGGTCTGTGGGGCTACGCAAGCGGTTCCCAAAGAGCTTTAGAACAAGGCATAGTTTTCCTTGCTGGCTCTTTGGGCATGGGCCCCATCTCCAGCCATAGGCCATTTTTGTGCCTGATGCGGCGCCAAGTGGGAAAGGGTGGCTTTGAGGCTGAAGGCAGCAGGAAAGCCCGCAGCCCCCAGGTCTGTGCGGCTACGCAAGCGGTTCCCAAAGAGCTTTAGAACAAGGCAAAATTTTCCTTGCTGGCTCTCTGGGCGGGGGACCCATCTCCAGCCGTATGGCCATTTTTGTGCCTAGCGCGACGCCAAGTGGGAAAGGGTGGCTTTGAGGCTGAAGGCAGCAGCAAAGCCTGCAGCCCCCAGGTCTGTGGGGCTACGCAAGCGGTTCCCAAAGAGCTTTAGAACAAGGCATAGTTTTCCCTGCTGGGTCTTTGGGCATGGGACCCATCTCCAGCCATAGGCCATTTTTGTGCCTGGCGCGACACCAAGTGGGAAAGGGTGGCTTTGAGGCTGAAGGCAGCAGGAAAGCCCGCAGCGCCAGGTCTGTGGGGCTACGCAAGCGGTTCCCAAAGAGCTTTAGAACAAGGCATAATTTTCCTTGCTGGCTCTCTGGGCGGGGGACCCATCTCCAGCCGTATGGCCATTTTTGTGCCTGGCGCGGCGCCAAGTGGGAAAGGGTGGTGTCGAGGCTGAAGGCAGCAGGAAAGCCCGCAGCCCCCAGGTCTGTGGGGCTACGCAAGCGGTTCCCAAAGAGCTTTAGAACAAGGCATAGTTTTCCCTGCTGGCTCTTTGGGCGGGGGACCCATCTCCAGCCGTATGGCCATTTTTGTGCCTGGCGCGGTGCGTAGTGGGAAAGGGTGGTTTTGAGGCTGAAGGCAGCAGGAAAGCCTGCAGCCCCCAGGTCTGTGGGGCCAAGCAAGCGGTTCCCAAAGAGCTTTAGAACAAGGCATAGTTTTCCCTGCTGGCTCTTTGGGCATGGGACCCATCTCCAGCCATAGGCCATTTTTGTGCCTGATAGGGCGCCAAGTGGAAAAGGGTGGCTTTGAGGCTGAAGGCAGCAGGAAAGCCTGCAGCCCCCAGGTCTGTGGGGCTACGCAAGCGGTTCCCAAAGAGCTTTAGAAGAAGGCATAGTTTTCCCTGCTGGCTCTTTGGACGGGGGACCCATTTCCAGCCGTATGGCCATTTTTGTGCCTGGCGCGGTGCGTAGTGGTAAAGGGTGGTTTTGACGCTGAAGGCAGCAGGAAAGCCCGCAGCCCCCAGGTCTGTGCGGCTACGCAAGCGGTTCCCAAAGAGCTTTAGAACAAGGCATAGTTTTCCCTGCTGGCTCTTTGGGCGGGGGACCCATCTCCAGCCGTATGGCCATTTTTGTGCCTAGCGCGACGCCAAGTGGGAAAGGGTGGCTTTGAGGCTGAAGGCAGCAGCAAAGCCTGCAGCCCCCAGGTCTGTGGCGCTACGCAAGCGGTTCCCAAAGAGCTTTAGAACAAGGCATAGTTTTCCCTGCTGGCTCTTTGGGCATGGGACCCATCTCCAGCCATAGGCCATTTTTGTGCCTGGCGCGACACCAAGTGGGAAAGGGTGGCTTTGAGGCTGAAGGCAGCAGGAAAGCCCGCAGCGCCAGGTCTGTGGGGCTACGCAAGCGGTTCCCAAAGAGCTTTAGAACAAGGCATAATTTTCCTTGCTGGCTCTCTGGGCGGGGGACCCATCTCCAGCCGTATGGCCATTTTTGTGCCTGGCGCGGCGCCAAGTGGGAAAGGGTGGTGTCGAGGCTGAAGGCAGCAGGAAAGCCCGCAGCCCCCAGGTCTGTGGGGCTACGCAAGCGGTTCCCAAAGAGCTTTAGAACAAGGCATAGTTTTCCCTGCTGGCTCTTTGGGCGGGGGACCCATCTCCAGCCGTATGGCCATTTTTGTGCCTGGCGCGGTGCGTAGTGGGAAAGGGTGGTTTTGAGGCTGAAGGCAGCAGGAAAACCTGCAGCCCCCAGGTCTGTGGGGCCAAGCAAGCGGTTCCCAAAGAGCTTTAGAAGAAGGCATAGTTTTCCCTGCTGGCTCTTTGGACAGGGGACCCATTTCCAGCCGTATGGCCATTTTTGTGCCTGGCGCGGTGCGTAGTGGTAAAGGGTGGTGTCGAGGCTGAAGGCAGCAGGAAAGCCCGCAGCCCCCAGGTCTGTGGGGCTACGCAAGCGGTTCCCAAAGAGCTTTAGAACAAGGCATAGTTTTCCCTGCTGGCTCTTTGGGCGGGGGACCCATCTCCAGCCGTATGGCCATTTTTGTGCCTGGCGCGGCGCCAAGTGGGAAAGGGTGGTTTTGAGGCTGAAGGCAGCAGCAAAGCCTGCAGCCCCCAGGTCTGTGGGGCCAAGCAAGCGGTTCCCAAAGAGCTTTAGAAGAAGGCATAGTTTTCCCTGCTGGCTCTTTGGGCATGGGACCCATCTCCAGCCATAGGCCATTTTTGTGTCTGGCGCGGCGCCAAGTGGGAAAGGGTGGCTTTGAGGCTGAAGGCAGCAGCAAAGCCTGCAGGCCCCACGTCTGTGGGGCCACGCAAGCGGTTCCCAAAGAGCTTTAGAACAAGGCATAGTTTTCCTTGCTGGGTCTTTGGGCATGGGACCGATCTCCAGCCATAGGCCATTTTTTTGCCTGATGGAGTGCCAAGTGTGAAAGAGTGGCTTTGAGGCTGAAGGCAGCAGGAAAGCCTGCAGCCCCCAGGTCTGTGGGGCTACGCAAGCGGTTCCCAAAGAGCTTTAGAACAAGGCATAGTTTTCCTTGCTGGCTCTTTGGGCATGGGACCCATCTCCAGCCATAGGCCATTTTTGTGCCTGATGCGGCGCCAAGTGGGAAAGGGTGGCTTTGAGGCTGAAGGCAGCAGCAAAGCCCGCAGCCCCCAGGTCTGTGCGGCTACGCAAGCGGTTCCCAAAGAGCTTTAGAACAAGGCATAATTTTCCTTGCTGGCTCTCTGGGCGGGGGACCCATCTCCAGCCGTATGGCCATTTTTGTGCCTAGCGCGACGCCAAGTGGGAAAGGGTGGCTTTGAGGCTGAAGGCAGCAGGAAAGCCCGCAGCCCCCAGGTCTGTGGGGCTACGCAAGCGGTTCCCAAAGAGCTTTAGAACAAGGCATAGTTTTCCCTGCTGGCTCTTTGGGCATGGGACCCATCTCCAGCCGTATGGCCATTTTTGTGCCTGGCGCGGCGCCAAGTGGGAAAGGGTGGTTTTGAGGCTGAAGGCAGCAGGAAAGCCCGCAGCCCCCAGGTCTTTGGGGCTACGCAAGCGGTTCCCAAAGAGCTTTAGAACAAGGCATAGTTTTCCCTGCTGGCTCTTTGGGCGGGGGACCCATCTCCAGCCGTATGGCCATTTTTGTGCCTGGCACGGCGCCAAGTGGGAAAGGGTGGTGTCGAGGCTGAAGGCAGCAGGAAAGCCCGCAGCCCCCATGTCTGTAGGGCTACGCAAGCGGTTCCCAAAGAGCTTTAGAACAAGGCATAGTTTTCCCTGCTGGCTCTCTGGGCGGGGGACCCATCTCCAGCCATAGAGCATTTTTGTGCCTAGCGCGGCGCCAAGTGGGAAAGGGTGGCTTTGAGGCTGAAGGCAGCAGCAAAGCCTGCAGGCCCCATGTCTGTGGGGCCACGCAAGCGGTTCCCAAAGAGCTTTAGAACAAGGCATAGTTTTCCTTGCTGGGTCTTTGGGCATGGGACCGATCTCAAGCCATAGATCATTTTTTTACCTGATGGAGTGCCAAGTGGGAACGGGTGGCTTTGAGGCTGAAGGCAGCAGGAAAGCCTGCAGCCCCCAGGTCTGTGGGGCTACGCAAGCGGTTCCCAAAGAGCTTTAGAACAAGGCATAGTTTTCCTTGCTGGCTCTTTGGGCATGGGCCCCATCTCCAGCCATAGGCCATTTTTGTGCCTGATGCGGCGCCAAGTGGGAAAGGGTGGCTTTGAGGCTGAAGGCAGCAGGAAAGCCCGCAGCCCCCAGGTCTGTGCGGCTACGCAAGCGGTTCCCAAAGAGCTTTAGAACAAGGCAAAATTTTCCTTGCTGGCTCTCTGGGCGGGGGACCCATCTCCAGCCGTATGGCCATTTTTGTGCCTAGCGCGACGCCAAGTGGGAAAGGGTGGCTTTGAGGCTGAAGGCAGCAGCAAAGCCTGCAGCCCCCAGGTCTGTGGGGCTACGCAAGCGGTTCCCAAAGAGCTTTAGAACAAGGCATAGTTTTCCCTGCTGGGTCTTTGGGCATGGGACCCATCTCCAGCCATAGGCCATTTTTGTGCCTGGCGCGACACCAAGTGGGAAAGGGTGGCTTTGAGGCTGAAGGCAGCAGGAAAGCCCGCAGCGCCAGGTCTGTGGGGCTACGCAAGCGGTTCCCAAAGAGCTTTAGAACAAGGCATAATTTTCCTTGCTGGCTCTCTGGGCGGGGGACCCATCTCCAGCCGTATGGCCATTTTTGTGCCTGGCGCGGCGCCAAGTGGGAAAGGGTGGTGTCGAGGCTGAAGGCAGCAGGAAAGCCCGCAGCCCCCAGGTCTGTGGGGCTACGCAAGCGGTTCCCAAAGAGCTTTAGAACAAGGCATAGTTTTCCCTGCTGGCTCTTTGGGCGGGGGACCCATCTCCAGCCGTATGGCCATTTTTGTGCCTGGCGCGGTGCGTAGTGGGAAAGGGTGGTTTTGAGGCTGAAGGCAGCAGGAAAGCCTGCAGCCCCCAGGTCTGTGGGGCCAAGCAAGCGGTTCCCAAAGAGCTTTAGAACAAGGCATAGTTTTCCCTGCTGGCTCTTTGGGCATGGGACCCATCTCCAGCCATAGGCCATTTTTGTGCCTGATAGGGCGCCAAGTGGGAAAGGGTGGCTTTGAGGCTGAAGGCAGCAGGAAAGCCTGCAGCCCCCAGGTCTGTGGGGCTACGCAAGCGGTTCCCAAAGAGCTTTAGAAGAAGGCATAGTTTTCCCTGCTGGCTCTTTGGACGGGGGACCCATTTCCAGCCGTATGGCCATTTTTGTGCCTGGCGCGGTGCGTAGTGGTAAAGGGTGGTTTTGACGCTGAAGGCAGCAGGAAAGCCCGCAGCCCCCAGGTCTGTGCGGCTACGCAAGCGGTTCCCAAAGAGCTTTAGAACAAGGCATAGTTTTCCCTGCTGGCTCTTTGGGCGGGGGACCCATCTCCAGCCGTATGGCCATTTTTGTGCCTGGCGCGGCGCCAAGTGGGAAAGGGTGGCTTTGAGGCTGAAGGCAGCAGGAAAGCCTGCAGGCCCCACGTCTGTGGGGCCACGCAAGCGGTTCCCAAAGAGCTTTAGAACAAGGCATAGTTTTCCTTGCTGGGTCTTTGGGCATGGGACCGATCTCCAGCCATAGGCCATTTTTTTGCCTGATGGAGTGCCAAGTGGGAAAGGGTGGCTTTGAGGCTGAAGGCAGCAGGAAAGCCTGCAGCCCCCAGGTCTGTGGGGCTACGCAAGCGGTTCCCAAAGAGCTTTAGAACAAGGCATAGTTTTCCTTGCTGGCTCTTTGGGCATGGGACCCATCTCCAGCCATAGGCCATTTTTGTGCCTGATGCGGCGCCAAGTGGGAAAGGGTGGCTTTGACGCTGAAGGCAGCAGGAAAGCCCGCAGCCCCCAGGTCTGTGCGGCTACGCAAGCGGTTCCCAAAGAGATTTAGAACAAGGCATAATTTTCCTTGCTGGCTCTCTGGGCGGGGGACCCATCTCCAGCCGTATGGCCATTTTTGTGCCTAGCGCGACGCCAAGTGGGAAAGGGTGGCTTTGAGGCTGAAGGCAGCAGCAAAGCCCGCAGCCCCCAGGTCTGTGGGGCTACGCAAGCGGTTCCCAAAGAGCTTTAGAACAAGGCATAGTTTTCCCTGCTGGGTCTTTGGGCATGGGACCCATCTCCAGCCATAGGCCATTTTTGTGCCTGGCGCGGCGCCAAGTGGGAAAGGGTGGTGTCGAGGCTGAAGGCAGCAGGAAAGCCCGCAGCCCCCAGGTCTGTGGGGCTACACAATCGGTTCCCAAAGAGCTTTAGAACAAGGCATAGTTTTCCCTGCTGGCTCTTTGGGCGGGGGACCCATCTCCAGCCGTATGGCCATTTTTGTGCCTGGCGCGGCGCCAAGTGGGAAAGGGTGGTTTTGAGGCTGAAGGCAGCAGGAAAGCCTGCAGCCCCCAGGTCTGTGGGGCTACGCAAGCGGTTCCCAAAGAGCTTTAGAAGAAGGCATAGTTTTCCCTGCTGGCTCTTTGGACGGGGGACCCATTTCCAGCCGTATGGCCATTTTTGTGCCTGGCGCGGTGCGTAGTGGGAAAGGTTGGCTTTGACGCTGAAGGCAGCAGGAAAGCCCGCAGCCCCCAGGTCTGTGCGGCTACGCAAGCGGTTCCCAAAGAGCTTTAGAACAAGGCATAGTTTTCCCTGCTGGCTCTTTGGGCGGGGGACCCATCTCCAGCCGTATGGCCATTTTTGTGCCTGGCGCGGTGCCAAGTGGGAAAGGGTGGTTTTGAGGCTGAAGGCAGCAGCAAAGCCTGCAGCCCCCAGGTCTGTGGGGCCAAGCAAGCGGTTCCCAAAGAGCTTTAGAACAAGGCATAGTTTTCCCTGCTGGCTCTTTGGGCATGGGACCCATCTCCAGCCATAGGCCATTTTTGTGCCTGGCGCGGCGCCAAGTGGGAAAGGGTGGCTTTGAGGCTGAAGGCAGCAGGAAAGCCTGCAGCCCCCAAGTCTCTGGGGCTACGCAAGCAGTTCCCAAAGAGCTTTAGAACAAGGCATAATTTTCCCTGCTGGCTCTCTGGGCGGGGGACCCATCTCCAGCCATAGGCCGTTTTTGTGCCTGGCGCGGCGCCAAGTGGGAAAGGGTGCTGTCGAGGCTGAAGGCAGCAGGAAAGCCTGCAGCCCCCAGGTCTGTGGGGCTATGCAAGCGGTTCCCAAAGAGCTTTAGAACAAGGCATAGTTTTCCCTGCTGGCTCTTTGGGCGGGGGACCCATCTCCAGTCGTATGGCTATTTTTATGCCTGGCGCGGTGCGTAGTGGGAAAGGGTGGTTTTGAGGCTGAAGGCAGCAGGAAAGCCCGCAGCCCCCAGGTCTTTGGGGCTACGCAAGCGGTTCCCAAAGAGCTTTAGAACAAGGCATAGTTTTCCCTGCTGGCTCTTTGGGCGGGGGACCCATCTCCAGCCGTATGGCCATTTTTGTGCCTGGCACGGCGCCAAGTGGGAAAGGGTGGTGTCGAGGCTGAAGGCAGCAGGAAAGCCCGCAGCCCCCATGTCTGTAGGGCTACGCAAGCGGTTCCCAAAGAGCTTTAGAACAAGGCATAGTTTTCCCTGCTGGCTCTCTGGGCGGGGGACCCATCTCCAGCCATAGACCATTTTTGTGCCTAGCGCGGCGCCAAGTGGGAAAGGGTGGCTTTGAGGCTGAAGGCAGCAGCAAAGCCTGCAGCCCCCAGGTCTGTGGGGCTACGCAAGCGGTTCCCAAAGAGCTTTAGAAGAAGGCATAGTTTTCCCTGCTGGCTCTTTGGACGGGGGACCCATTTCCAGCCGTATGGCCATTTTTGTGCCTGGCGCGGTGCGTAGTGGGAAAGGGTGGCTTTGACGCTGAAGGCAGCAGGAAAGCCCGCAGCCCCCAGGTCTGTGCGGCTACGCAAGCGGTTCCCAAAGAGCTTTAGAACAAGGCATAGTTTTCCCTGCTGGCTCTTTGGGCGGGGGACCCATCTCCAGCCGTATGGCCATTTTTGTGCCTGGCGCGGTGCCAAGTGGGAAAGGGTGGTTTTGAGGCTGAAGGCAGCAGCAAAGCCTGCAGCCCCCAGGTCTGTGGGGCCAAGCAAGCGGTTCCCAAAGAGCTTTAGAACAAGGCATAGTTTTCCCTGCTGGCTCTTTGGGCATGGGACCCATCTCCAGCCATAGGCCATTTTTGTGCCTGGCGCGGCGCCAAGTGGGAAAGGGTGGCTTTGAGGCTGAAGGCAGCAGGAAAGCCTGCAGCCCCCAAGTCTCTGGGGCTACGCAAGCAGTTCCCAAAGAGCTTTAGAACAAGGCATAATTTTCCCTGCTGGCTCTCTGGGCGGGGGACCCATCTCCAGCCATAGGCCGTTTTTGTGCCTGGCGCGGCGCCAAGTGGGAAAGGGTGCTGTCGAGGCTGAAGGCAGCAGCAAAGCCTGCAGCCCCCAGGTCTGTGGGGCTATGCAAGCGGTTCCCAAAGAGCTTTAGAACAAGGCATAGTTTTCCCTGCTGGCTCTTTGGGCGGGGGACCCATCTCCAGTCGTATGGCTATTTTTATGCCTGGCGCGGTGCGTAGTGGGAAAGGGTGGTTTTGAGGCTGAAGGCAGCAGGAAAGCCCGCAGCCCCCAGGTCTTTGGGGCTACGCAAGCGGTTCCCAAAGAGCTTTAGAACAAGGCATAGTTTTCCCTGCTGGCTCTTTGGGCGGGGGACCCATCTCCAGCCGTATGGCCATTTTTGTGCCTGGCACGGCGCCAAGTGGGAAAGGGTGGTGTCGAGGCTGAAGGCAGCAGGAAAGCCCGCAGCCCCCATGTCTGTAGGGCTACGCAAGCGGTTCCCAAAGAGCTTTAGAACAAGGCATAGTTTTCCCTGCTGGCTCTCTGGGCGGGGGACCCATCTCCAGCCATAGACCATTTTTGTGCCTAGCGCGGCGCCAAGTGGGAAAGGGTGGCTTTGAGGCTGAAGGCAGCAGCAAAGCCTGCAGGCCCCACGTCTGTGGGGCCACGCAAGCGGTTCCCAAAGAGCTTTAGAACAAGGCATAGTTTTCCTTGCTGGCTCTTTGGGCATGGGACCGATCTCCAGCCATAGGCCATTTTTTTACCTGATGGAGTGCAAAGTGGGAAAGGGTGGCTTTGAGGCTGAAGGCAGCAGGAAAGCCTGCAGCCCCCAGGTCTGTGGGGCTACGCAAGCGGTTCCCAAAGAGCTTTAGAACAAGGCATAGTTTTCCTTGCTGGCTCTTTGGGCATGGGCCCCATCTCCAGCCATAGGCCATTTTTGTGCCTGATGCGGCGCCAAGTGGGAAAGGGTGGCTTTGAGGCTGAAGGCAGCAGGAAATCCCGCAGCCCCCAGGTCTGTGGGGCTACACAAGCGGTTCCCAAAGAGCTTTAGAACAAGGCATAGTTTTCCCTGCTGGCTCTTTGGGCGGGGGACCCATCTCCAGCCATAGGCCATTTTTGTGCCTGGCGCGGCGCCAAGTGGGAAAGGGTGGTTTTGAGGCTGAAGGCAGCAGGAAAGCCTGCAGCCCCCAGGTCTGTGGGGCTACGCAAGCGGTTCCCAAAGAGCTTTAGAAGAAGGCATAGTTTTCCCTGCTGGCTCTTTGGACGGGGGACCCATTTCCAGCCGTATGGCCATTTTTGTGCCTGGCGCGGTGCGTAGTGGTAAAGGGTGGTTTTGACGCTGAAGGCAGCAGGAAAGCCCGCAGCCCCCAGGTCTGTGCGGCTACGCAAGCGGTTCCCAAAGAGCTTTAGAACAAGGCATAGTTTTCCCTGCTGGCTCTTTGGGCGGGGGACCCATCTCCAGCCGTATGGCCATTTTTGTGCCTGGCGCGGCGCCAAGTGGGAAAGGGTGGTTTTGAGGCTGAAGGCAGCAGCAAAGCCTGCAGCCCCCAGGTCTGTGGGGCCAAGCAAGCGGTTCCCAAAGAGCTTTAGAACAAGGCATAGTTTTCCCTGCTGGCTCTTTGGGCATGGGACCCATCTCCAGCCATAGGCCATTTTTGTGCCTGGCGCGGCGCCAAGTGGGAAAGGGTGGCTTTGAGGCTGAAGGCAGCAGGAAAGCCTGCAGCCCCCAAGTCTCTGGGGCTACGCAAGCAGTTCCCAAAGAGCTTTAGAACAAGGCATAATTTTCCCTGCTGGCTCTCTGGGCGGGGGACCCATCTCCAGCCATAGGCCGTTTTTGTGCCTGGCGCGGCGCCAAGTGGGAAAGGGTGCTGTCGAGGCTGAAGGCAGCAGCAAAGCCCGCAGCCCCCAGGTCTTTGGGGCTACGCAAGCGGTTCCCAAAGAGCTTTAGAACAAGGCATAGTTTTCCCTGCTGGCTCTTTGGGCGGGGGACCCATCTCCAGCCGTATGGCCATTTTTGTGCCTGGCACGGCGCCAAGTGGGAAAGGGTGGTGTCGAGGCTGAAGGCAGCAGGAAAGCCCGCAGCCCCCATGTCTGTAGGGCTACGCAAGCGGTTCCCAAAGAGCTTTAGAACAAGGCATAGTTTTCCCTGCTGGCTCTCTGGGCGGGGGACCCATCTCCAGCCATAGACCATTTTTGTGCCTAGCGCGGCGCCAAGTGGGAAAGGGTGGCTTTGAGGCTGAAGGCAGCAGCAAAGCCTGCAGGCCCCACGTCTGTGGGGCCACGCAAGCGGTTCCCAAAGAGCTTTAGAACAAGGCATAGTTTTCCTTGCTGGCTCTTTGGGCATGGGACCGATCTCCAGCCATAGGCCATTTTTTTGCCTGATGGAGTGCCAAGTGTGAAAGGGTGGCTTTGAGGCTGAAGGCAGCAGGAAAGCCTGCAGCCCCCAGGTCTGTGGGGCTACGCAAGCGGTTCCCAAAGAGCTTTAGAACAAGGCATAGTTTTCCTTGCTAGCTCTTTGGGCATGGGCCCCATCTCCAGCCATAGGCCATTTTTGTGCCTGATGCGGCGCCAAGTGGGAAAGGGTGGCTTTGAGGCTGAAGGCAGCAGGAAAGCCCGCAGCCCCCAGGTCTGTGCGGCTACGCAAGCGGTTCCCAAAGAGCTTTAGAACAAGGCAAAATTTTCCTTGCTGGCTCTCTGGGCGGGGGACCCATCTCCAGCCGTATGGCCATTTTTGTGCCTAGCGCGACGCCAAGTGGGAAAGGGTGGATTTGAGGCTGAAGGCAGCAGGAAAGCCCGCAGCCCCCAGGTCTGTGGGGCTACGCAAGCGGTTCCCAAAGAGCTTTAGAACAAGGCATAATTTTCCTTGCTGGCTCTCTGGGCGGGGGACCCATCTCCAGCCGTATGGCCATTTTTGTGCCTGGCACGGCGCCAAGTGGGAAAGGGTGGTGTCGAGGCTGAAGGCAGCAGGAAAGCCCGCAGCCCCCAGGTCTGTGGGGTACGCAAGCGGTTCCCAAAGAGCTTTAGAACAAGGCATAGTTTTCCCTGCTGGCTCTTTGGGCGGGGGACCCATCTCCAGCCGTATGGCCATTTTTGTGCCTGGCGCGGTGCGTAGTGGGAAAGGGTGGTTTTGAGGCTGAAGGCAGCAGGAAAGCCTGCAGCCCCCAGGTCTGTGGGGCCAAGCAAGCGGTTCCCAAAGAGCTTTAGAACAAGGCATAGTTTTCCCTGCTGGCTCTTTGGGCATGGGACCCATCTCCAGCCATAGGCCATTTTTGTGCCTGATAGGGCGCCAAGTGGGAAAGGGTGGCTTTGAGGCTGAAGGCAGCAGGAAAGCCTGCAGCCCCCAGGTCTGTGGGGCTACGCAAGCGGTTCCCAAAGAGCTTTAGAAGAAGGCATAGTTTTCCCTGCTGGCTCTTTGGACGGGGGACCCATTTCCAGCCGTATGGCCATTTTTGTGCCTGGCGCGGTGCGTAGTGGTAAAGGGTGGTTTTGACGCTGAAGGCAGCAGCAAAGCCCGCAGCCCCCAGGTCTGTGCGGCTACGCAAGCGGTTCCCAAAGAGCTTTAGAACAAGGCATAGTTTTCCCTGCTGGCTCTTTGGGCGGGGGACCCATCTCCAGCCGTATGGCCATTTTTGTGCCTGGCGCGGCGCCAAGTGGGAAAGGGTGGTTTTGAGGCTGAAGGCAGCAGCAAAGCCTGCAGCCCCCAGGTCTGTGGGGCCAAGCAAGCGGTTCCCAAAGAGCTTTAGAACAAGGCATAGTTTTCCCTGCTGGCTCTTTGGGCATGGGACCCATCTCCAGCCATAGGCCATTTTTGTGCCTGGCGCGGTGCGTAGTGGGAAAGGGTTGTTTTGAGGCTGAAGGCAGCAGCAAAGCCTGCAGGCCCCACGTCTGTGGGGCCACGCAAGCGGTTCCCAAAGAGCTTTAGAACAAGGCATAGTTTTCCTTGCTGGGTCTTTGGGCATGGGACCGATCTCCAGCCATAGGCCATTTTTTTGCCTGATGGAGTGCCAAGTGTGAAAGGGTGGCTTTGAGGCTGAAGGCAGCAGGAAAGCCTGCAGCCCCCAGGTCTGTGGGGCTACGCAAGCGGTTCCCAAAGAGCTTTAGAACAAGGCATAGTTTTCCTTGCTGGCTCTTTGGGCGGGGGACCCATCTCCAGCCGTATGGCCATTTTTGTGCCTAGCGCGACGCCAAGTGGGAAAGGGTGGCTTTGACGCTGAAGGCAGCAGGAAAGCCCGCAGCCCCCAGGTCTGTGCGGCTACGCAAGCGGTTCCCAAAGAGCTTTAGAACAAGGCATAGTTTTCCCTGCTGGGTCTTTGGGCATGGGACCCATCTCCAGCCGTATGGCCATTTTTGTGCCTGGCGCGGCGCCAAGTGGGAAAGGGTGGTGTCGAGGCTGAAGGCAGCAGGAAAGCCCGCAGCCCCCAGGTCTGTGGGGCTACGCAAGCGGTTCCCAAAGAGCTTTAGAACAAGGCATAGTTTTCCCTGCTGGCTCTTTGGGCGGGGGACCCATCTCCAGCCGTATGGCCATTTTTGTGCCTGGCGCGGTGCGTAGTGGGAAAGGGTGGTTTTGAGGCTGAAGGCAGCAGGAAAGCCTGCAGCCCCCAGGTCTGTGGGGCCAAGCAAGCGGTTCCCAAAGAGCTTTAGAACAAGGCATAGTTTTCCCTGATGGCTCTTTGGGCATGGGACCCATCTCCAGCCATAGGCCATTTTTGTGCCTGATAGGGCGCCAAGTGGGAAAGGGTGGCTTTGAGGCTGAAGGCAGCAGGAAAGCCTGCAGCCCCCAGGTCTGTGGGGCTACGCAAGCGGTTCCCAAAGAGCTTTAGAAGAAGGCATAGTTTTCCCTGCTGGCTCTTTGGACGGGGGACCCATTTCCAGCCGTATGGCCATTTTTGTGCATGGCGCGGTGCGTAGTGGGAAAGGGTGGTTTTGACGCTGAAGGCAGCAGGAAAGCCCGCAGCCCCCAGGTCTGTGCGGCTACGCAAGCGGTTCCCAAAGAGCTTTAGAACAAGGCATAGTTTTCCCTGCTGGCTCTTTGGGCATGGGACCGATCTCCAGCCATAGGCCATTTTTTTGCCTGATGGAGTGCCAAGTGGGAAAGGGTGGCTTTGAGGCTGAAGGCAGCAGGAAAGCCTGCAGCCCCCAGGTCTGTGGGGCTACGCAAGCGGTTCCCAAAGAGCTTTAGAACAAGGCATAGTTTTCCTTGCTGGCTCTTTGGGCATGGGACCCATCTCCAGCCATAGGCCATTTTTGTGCCTGATGCGGCGCCAAGTGGGAAAGGGTGGCTTTGAGGCTGAAGGCAGCAGGAAAGCCCGCAGCCCCCAGGTCTGTGCGGCTACGCAAGCGGTTCCCAAAGAGATTTAGAACAAGGCATAATTTTCCTTGCTGGCTCTCTGGGCGGGGGACCCATCTCCAGCCGTATGGCCATTTTTGTGCCTAGCGCGACGCCAAGTGGGAAAGGGTGGCTTTGAGGCTGAAGGCAGCAGCAAAGCCCGCAGCCCCCAGGTCTGTGGGGCTACGCAAGCGGTTCCCAAAGAGCTTTAGAACAAGGCATAGTTTTCCCTGCTGGGTCTTTGGGCATGGGACCCATCTCCAGCCATAGGCCATTTTTGTGCCTGGCGCGACGCCAAGTGGGAAAGGGTGGCTTTGAGGCTGAAGGCAGCAGCAAAGCCCGCAGCCCCCAGGTCTGTGGGGCTACGCAAGCGGTTCCCAAAGAGCTTTAGAACAAGGCATAATTTTCCTTGCTGGCTCTCTGGGCGGGGGACCCATCTCCAGCCGTATGGCCATTTTTGTGCCTGGCGCGGCGCCAAGTGGGAAAGGGTGGTGTCGAGGCTGAAGGCAGCAGGAAAGCCCGCAGCCCCCAGGTCTGTGGGGCTACACAAGCGGTTCCCAAAGAGCTTTAGAACAAGGCATAGTTTTCCCTGCTGGCTCTTTGGGCGGGGGACCCATCTCCAGCCGTATGGCCATTTTTGTGCCTGGCGCGGCGCCAAGTGGGAAAGGGTGGTTTTGAGGCTGAAGGCAGCAGCAAAGCCTGCAGCCCCCAGGTCTGTGGGGCCAAGCAAGCGGTTCCCAAAGAGCTTTAGAACAAGGCATAGTTTTCCCTGCTGGCTCTTTGGACGGGGGAAACATTTCCAGCCGTATGGCCATTTTTGTGCCTGGCGCGGTGCGTAGTGGTAAAGGGTGGTTTTGACGCTGAAGGCAGCAGGAAAGCCCGCAGCCCCCAGGTCTGTGGGGCTACGCAAGCGGTTCCCAAAGAGCTTTAGAACAAGGCATAGTTTTCCCTGCTGGCTCTTTGGGCGGGGGACCCATCTCCAGCCGTATGGCCATTTTTGTGCCTGGCGCGGCGCCAAGTGGGAAAGGGTGGTTTTGAGGCTGAAGGCAGCAGCAAAGCCTGCAGCCCCCAGGTCTGTGGGGCCAAGCAAGCGGTTCCCAAAGAGCTTTAGAACAAGGCATAGTTTTCCCTGCTGGCTCTTTGGGCATGGGACCCATCTCCAGCCATAGGCCATTTTTGTGCCTGGCGCGGCGCCAAGTGGGAAAGGGTGGCTTTGAGGCTGAAGGCAGCAGGAAAGCCTGCAGCCCCCAAGTCTCTGGGGCTACGCAAGCAGTTCCCAAAGAGCTTTAGAACAAGGCATAATTTTCCCTGCTGGCTCTCTGGGCGGGGGACCCATCTCCAGCCATAGGCCGTTTTTGTGCCTGGCGCGGCGCCAAGTGGGAAAGGGTGCTGTCGAGGCTGAAGGCAGCAGCAAAGCCTGCAGCCCCCAGGTCTGTGGGGCTATGCAAGCGGTTCCCAAAGAGCTTTAGAACAAGGCATAGTTTTCCCTGCTGGCTCTTTGGGCGGGGGACCCATCTCCAGTCGTATGGCTATTTTTATGCCTGGCGCGGTGCGTAGTGGGAAAGGGTGGTTTTGAGGCTGAAGGCAGCAGGAAAGCCCGCAGCCCCCAGGTCTGTGGGGCTACGCAAGCGGTTCCCAAAGAGCTTTAGAACAAGGCATAGTTTTCCCTGCTGGCTCTTTGGGCGGGGGACCCATCTCCAGCCGTATGGCCATTTTTGTGCCTGGCACGGCGCCAAGTGGGAAAGGGTGGTGTCGAGGCTGAAGGCAGCAGGAAAGCCCGCAGCCCCCATGTCTGTAGGGCTACGCAAGCGGTTCCCAAAGAGCTTTAGAACAAGGCATAGTTTTCCCTGCTGGCTCTCTGGGCGGGGGACCCATCTCCAGCCATAGACCATTTTTGTGCCTAGCGCGGCGCCAAGTGGGAAAGGGTGGCTTTGAGGCTGAAGGCAGCAGCAAAGCCTGCAGGCCCCACGTCTGTGGGGCCACGCAAGCGGTTCCCAAAGAGCTTTAGAACAAGGCATAGTTTTCCTTGCTGGGTCTTTGGGCATGGGACCGATCTCCAGCCATAGGCCATTTTTTTACCTGATGGAGTGCCAAGTGGGAAAGGGTGGCTTTGAGGCTGAAGGCAGCAGGAAAGCCTGCAGCCCCCAGGTCTGTGGGGCTACGCAAGCGGTTCCCAAAGAGCTTTAGAACAAGGCATAGTTTTCCTTGCTGGCTCTTTGGGCATGGGCCCCATCTCCAGCCATAGGCCATTTTTGTGCCTGATGCGGCGCCAAGTGGGAAAGGGTGGCTTTGAGGCTGAAGGCAGCAGGAAAGCCCGCAGCCCCCAGGTCTGTGCGGCTACGCAAGCGGTTCCCAAAGAGCTTTAGAACAAGGCAAAATTTTCCTTGCTGGCTCTCTGGGCGGGGGACCCATCTCCAGCCGTATGGCCATTTTTGTGCCTAGCGCGACGCCAAGTGGGAAAGGGTGGCTTTGAGGCTGAAGGCAGCAGCAAAGCCTGCAGCCCCCAGGTCTGTGGGGCTACGCAAGCGGTTCCCAAAGAGCTTTAGAACAAGGCATAGTTTTCCCTGCTGGGTCTTTGGGCATGGGACCCATCTCCAGCCATAGGCCATTTTTGTGCCTGGCGCGACACCAAGTGGGAAAGGGTGGCTTTGAGGCTGAAGGCAGCAGGAAAGCCCGCAGCGCCAGGTCTGTGGGGCTACGCAAGCGGTTCCCAAAGAGCTTTAGAACAAGGCATAATTTTCCTTGCTGGCTCTCTGGGCGGGGGACCCATCTCCAGCCGTATGGCCATTTTTGTGCCTGGCGCGGCGCCAAGTGGGAAAGGGTGGTGTCGAGGCTGAAGGCAGCAGGAAAGCCCGCAGCCCCCAGGTCTGTGGGGCTACGCAAGCGGTTCCCAAAGAGCTTTAGAACAAGGCATAGTTTTCCCTGCTGGCTCTTTGGGCGGGGGACCCATTTCCAGCCGTATGGCCATTTTTGTGCCTGGCGCGGTGCGTAGTGGGAAAGGGTGGTTTTGAGGCTGAAGGCAGCAGGAAAGCCTGCAGCCCCCAGGTCTGTGGGGCCAAGCAAGCGGTTCCCAAAGAGCTTTAGAACAAGGCATAGTTTTCCCTGCTGGCTCTTTGGGCATGGGACCCATCTCCAGCCATAGGCCATTTTTGTGCCTGGCGCGGCGCCAAGTGGGAAAGGGTGGTGTCGAGGCTGAAGGCAGCAGCAAAGCCTGCAGGCCCCACGTCTGTGGGGCCACGCAAGCGGTTCCCAAAGAGCTTTAGAACAAGGCATAGTTTTCCTTGCTGGGTCTTTGGGCATGGGACCGATCTCCAGCCATAGGCCATTTTTTTGCCTGATGGAGTGCCAAGTGTGAAAGGGTGGCTTTGAGGCTGAAGGCAGCAGGAAAGCCTGCAGCCCCCAGGTCTGTGGGGCTACGCAAGCGGTTCCCAAAGAGCTTTAGAACAAGGCATAGTTTTCCTTGCTGGCTCTTTGGGCATGGGACCCATCTCCAGCCATAGGCCATTTTTGTGCCTGATGCGGCGCCAAGTGGGAAAGGGTGGCTTTGAGGCTGAAGGCAGCAGGAAAGCCCGCAGCCCCCAGGTCTGTGCGGCTACGCAAGCGGTTCCCAAAGAGCTTTAGAACAAGGCATAATTTTCCTTGCTGGCTCTTTGGGCGGGGGACCCATCTCCAGCCGTATGGCCATTTTTGTGCCTAGCGCGACGCCAAGTGGGAAAGGGTGGCTTTGAGGCTGAAGGCAGCAGCAAAGCCCGCAGCCCCCAGGTCTGTGGGGCTACGCAAGCGGTTCCCAAAGAGCTTTAGAACAAGGCATAGTTTTCCCTGCTGGGTCTTTGGGCATGGGACCCATCTCCAGCCGTATGGCCATTTTTGTGTCTGGCGTGGCGCCAAGTGGGAAAGGGTGGTTTTGAGGCTGAAGGCAGCAGGAAAGCCCGCAGCCCCCAGGTCTTTGGGGCTACGCAAGCGGTTCCCAAAGAGCTTTAGAACAAGGCATAGTTTTCCCTGCTGGCTCTTTGGGCGGGGGACCCATCTCCAGCCGTATGGCCATTTTTGTGCCTGGCACGGCGCCAAGTGGGAAAGGGTGGTGTCGAGGCTGAAGGCAGCAGGAAAGCCCGCAGCCCCCATGTCTGTAGGGCTACGCAAGCGGTTCCCAAAGAGCTTTAGAACAAGGCATAGTTTTCCCTGCTGGCTCTCTGGGCGGGGGACCCATCTCCAGCCATAGACCATTTTTGTGCATAGCGCGGCGCCAAGTGGGAAAGGATGGCTTTGAGGCTGAAGGCAGCAGCAAAGCCTGCAGGCCCCACGTCTGTGGGGCCACGCAAGCGGTTCCCAAAGAGCTTTAGAACAAGGCATAGTTTTCCTTGCTGGGTCTTTGGGCATGGGACCGATCTCCAGCCATAGATCATTTTTTTACCTGATGGAGTGCCAAGTGGGAAAGGGTGGCTTTGAGGCTGAAGGCAGCAGGAAAGCCTGCAGCCCCCAGGTCTGTGGGGCTACGCAAGCGGTTCCCAAAGAGCTTTAGAACAAGGCATAGTTTTCCTTGCTGGCTCTTTGGGCATGGGCCCCATCTCCAGCCATAGGCCATTTTTGTGCCTGATGCGGCGCCAAGTGGGAAAGGGTGGCTTTGAGGCTGAAGGCAGCAGGAAAGCCCGCAGCCCCCAGGTCTGTGCGGCTACGCAAGCGGTTCCCAAAGAGCTTTAGAACAAGGCAAAATTTTCCTTGCTGGCTCTCTGGGCGGGGGACCCATCTCCAGCCGTATGGCCATTTTTGTGCCTAGCGCGACGCCAAGTGGGAAAGGGTGGCTTTGAGGCTGAAGGCAGCAGCAAAGCCTGCAGCCCCCAGGTCTGTGGGGCTACGCAAGCGGTTCCCAAAGAGCTTTAGAACAAGGCATAGTTTTCCCTGCTGGGTCTTTGGGCATGGGACCCATCTCCAGCCATAGGCCATTTTTGTGCCTGGCGCGACACCAAGTGGGAAAGGGTGGCTTTGAGGCTGAAGGCAGCAGGAAAGCCCGCAGCGCCAGGTCTGTGGGGCTACGCAAGCGGTTCCCAAAGAGCTTTAGAACAAGGCATAATTTTCCTTGCTGGCTCTCTGGGCGGGGGACCCATCTCCAGCCGTATGGCCATTTTTGTGCCTGGCGCGGCGCCAAGTGGGAAAGGGTGGTGTCGAGGCTGAAGGCAGCAGGAAAGCCCGCAGCCCCCAGGTCTGTGGGGCTACGCAAGCGGTTCCCAAAGAGCTTTAGAAGAAGGCATAGTTTTCCCTGCTGGCTCTTTGGGCGGGGGACCCATTTCCAGCCGTATGGCCATTTTTGTGCCTGGCGCGGTGCGTAGTGGGAAAGGGTGGTTTTGAGGCTGAAGGCAGCAGGAAAGCCTGCAGCCCCCAGGTCTGTGGGGCCAAGCAAGCGGTTCCCAAAGAGCTTTAGAACAAGGCATAGTTTTCCCTGATGGCTCTTTGGGCATGGGACCCATCTCCAGCCATAGGCCATTTTTGTGCCTGATAGGGCGCCAAGTGGGAAAGGGTGGCTTTGAGGCTGAAGGCAGCAGGAAAGCCTGCAGCCCCCAGGTCTGTGGGGCTACGCAAGCGGTTCCCAAAGAGCTTTAGAAGAAGGCATAGTTTTCCCTGCTGGCTCTTTGGACGGGGGACCCATTTCCAGCCGTATGGCCATTTTTGTGCCTGGCGCGGTGCGTAGTGGTAAAGGGTGGTTTTGACGCTGAAGGCAGCAGGAAAGCCCGCAGCCCCCAGGTCTGTGCGGCTACGCAAGCGGTTCCCAAAGAGCTTTAGAACAAGGCATAGTTTTCCCTGCTGGCTCTTTGGGCGGGGGACCCATCTCCAGCCGTATGGCCATTTTTGTGCCTGGCGCGGCGCCAAGTGGGAAAGGGTGGTGTCGAGGCTGAAGGCAGCAGGAAAGCCCGCAGCCCCCAGGTCTGTGGGGCTACGCAAGCGGTTCCCAAAGAGCTTTAGAACAAGGCATAGTTTTCCCTGCTGGCTCTTTGGGCGGGGGACCCATTTCCAGCCGTATGGCCATTTTTGTGCCTGGCGCGGTGCGTAGTGGGAAAGGGTGGTTTTGAGGCTGAAGGCAGCAGGAAAGCCTGCAGCCCCCAGGTCTGTGGGGCCAAGCAAGCGGTTCCCAAAGAGCTTTAGAACAAGGCATAGTTTTCCCTGCTGGCTCTTTGGGCGGGGGACCCATCTCCAGCCGTATGGCCATTTTTGTGCCTGGCGCGGCGCCAAGTGGGAAAGGGTGGTTTTGAGGCTGAAGGCAGCAGCAAAGCCTGCAGCCCCCAGGTCTGTGGGGCCAAGCAAGCGGTTCCCAAAGAGCTTTAGAACAAGGCATAGTTTTCCCTGCTGGCTCTTTGGGCATGGGACCCATCTGCAGCCATAGGCCATTTTTGTGCCTGGCGCGGCGCCAAGTGGGAAAGGGTGGCTTTGAGGCTGAAGGCAGCAGCAAAGCCTGCAGGCCCCACGTCTGTGGGGCCACGCAAGCGGTTCCCAAAGAGCTTTAGAACAAGGCATAGTTTTCCTTGCTGGCTCTTTGGGCATGGGACCGATCTCCAGCCATAGGCCATTTTTTTGCCTGATGGAGTGCCAAGTGTGAAAGGGTGGCTTTGAGGCTGAAGGCAGCAGGAAAGCCTGCAGCCCCCAGGTCTGTGGGGCTACGCAAGCGGTTCCCAAAGAGCTTTAGAACAAGGCATAGTTTTCCTTGCTGGCTCTTTGGGCATGGGACCCATCTCCAGCCATAGGCCATTTTTGTGCCTGATGCGGCGCCAAGTGGGAAAGGGTGGCTTTGAGGCTGAAGGCAGCAGGAAAGCCCGCAGCCCCCAGGTCTGTGCGGCTACGCAAGCGGTTCCCAAAGAGCTTTAGAACAAGGCATAATTTTCCTTGCTGGCTCTTTGGGCGGGGGACCCATCTCCAGCCGTATGGCCATTTTTGTGCCTAGCGCGACGCCAAGTGGGAAAGGGTGGCTTTGAGGCTGAAGGCAGCAGCAAAGCCCGCAGCCCCCAGGTCTGTGGGGCTACGCAAGCGGTTCCCAAAGAGCTTTAGAACAAGGCATAGTTTTCCCTGCTGGGTCTTTGGGCATGGGACCCATCTCCAGCCGTATGGCCATTTTTGTGTCTGGCGTGGCGCCAAGTGGGAAAGGGTGGTTTTGAGGCTGAAGGCAGCAGGAAAGCCCGCAGCCCCCAGGTCTTTGGGGCTACGCAAGCGGTTCCCAAAGAGCTTTAGAACAAGGCATAGTTTTCCCTGCTGGCTCTTTGGGCGGGGGACCCATCTCCAGCCGTATGGCCATTTTTGTGCCTGGCACGGCGCCAAGTGGGAAAGGGTGGTGTCGAGGCTGAAGGCAGCAGGAAAGCCCGCAGCCCCCATGTCTGTAGGGCTACGCAAGCGGTTCCCAAAGAGCTTTAGAACAAGGCATAGTTTTCCCTGCTGGCTCTCTGGGCGGGGGACCCATCTCCAGCCATAGACCATTTTTGTGCATAGCGCGGCGCCAAGTGGGAAAGGGTGGCTTTGAGGCTGAAGGCAGCAGCAAAGCCTGCAGGCCCCACGTCTGTGGGGCCACGCAAGCGGTTCCCAAAGAGCTTTAGAACAAGGCATAGTTTTCCTTGCTGGGTCTTTGGGCATGGGACCGATCTCCAGCCATAGATCATTTTTTTACCTGATGGAGTGCCAAGTGGGAAAGGGTGGCTTTGAGGCTGAAGGCAGCAGGAAAGCCTGCAGCCCCCAGGTCTGTGGGGCTACGCAAGCGGTTCCCAAAGAGCTTTAGAACAAGGCATAGTTTTCCTTGCTGGCTCTTTGGGCATGGGCCCCATCTCCAGCCATAGGCCATTTTTGTGCCTGATGCGGCGCCAAGTGGGAAAGGGTGGCTTTGAGGCTGAAGGCAGCAGGAAAGCCCGCAGCCCCCAGGTCTGTGCGGCTACGCAAGCGGTTCCCAAAGAGCTTTAGAACAAGGCAAAATTTTCCTTGCTGGCTCTCTGGGCGGGGGACCCATCTCCAGCCGTATGGCCATTTTTGTGCCTAGCGCGACGCCAAGTGGGAAAGGGTGGCTTTGAGGCTGAAGGCAGCAGCAAAGCCTGCAGCCCCCAGGTCTGTGGGGCTACGCAAGCGGTTCCCAAAGAGCTTTAAAACAAGGCATAGTTTTCCCTGCTGGGTCTTTGGGCATGGGACCCATCTCCAGCCATAGGCCATTTTTGTGCCTGGCGCGACACCAAGTGGGAAAGGGTGGCTTTGAGGCTGAAGGCAGCAGGAAAGCCCGCAGCGCCAGGTCTGTGGGGCTACGCAAGCGGTTCCCAAAGAGCTTTAGAACAAGGCATAATTTTCCTTGCTGGCTCTCTGGGCGGGGGACCCATCTCCAGCCGTATGGCCATTTTTGTGCCTGGCGCGGCGCCAAGTGGGAAAGGGTGGTGTCGAGGCTGAAGGCAGCAGGAAAGCCCGCAGCCCCCAGGTCTGTGGGGCTACGCAAGCGGTTCCCAAAGAGCTTTAGAACAAGGCATAGTTTTCCCTGCTGGCTCTTTGGGCGGGGGACCCATTTCCAGCCGTATGGCCATTTTTGTGCCTGGCGCGGTGCGTAGTGGGAAAGGGTGGTTTTGAGGCTGAAGGCAGCAGGAAAGCCTGCAGCCCCCAGGTCTGTGGGGCCAAGCAAGCGGTTCCCAAAGAGCTTTAGAACAAGGCATAGTTTTCCCTGATGGCTCTTTGGGCATGGGACCCATCTCCAGCCATAGGCCATTTTTGTGCCTGATAGGGCGCCAAGTGGGAAAGGGTGGCTTTGAGGCTGAAGGCAGCAGGAAAGCCTGCAGCCCCCAGGTCTGTGGGGCTACGCAAGCGGTTCCCAAAGAGCTTTAGAAGAAGGCATAGTTTTCCCTGCTGGCTCTTTGGACGGGGGACCCATTTCCAGCCGTATGGCCATTTTTGTGCCTGGCGCGGTGCGTAGTGGTAAAGGGTGGTTTTGACGCTGAAGGCAGCAGGAAAGCCCGCAGCCCCCAGGTCTGTGCGGCTACGCAAGCGGTTCCCAAAGAGCTTTAGAACAAGGCATAGTTTTCCCTGCTGGCTCTTTGGGCGGGGGACCCATCTCCAGCCGTATGGCCATTTTTGTGCCTGGCGCGGCGCCAAGTGGGAAAGGGTGGTTTTGAGGCTGAAGGCAGCAGCAAAGCCTGCAGCCCCCAGGTCTGTGGGGCCAAGCAAGCGGTTCCCAAAGAGCTTTAGAACAAGGCATAATTTTCCCTGCTGGCTCTTTGGGCATGGGACCCATCTCCAGCCATAGGCCATTTTTGTGCCTGGCGCGGCGCCAAGTGGGAAAGGGTGGCTTTGAGGCTGAAGGCAGCAGCAAAGCCTGCAGGCCCCACGTCTGTGGGGCCACGCAAGCGGTTCCCAAAGAGCTTTAGAACAAGGCATAGTTTTCCTTGCTGGGTCTTTGGGCATGGGACCGATCTCCAGCCATAGGCCATTTTTTTGCCTGATGGAGTGCCAAGTGGGAAAGGGTGGCTTTGAGGCTGAAGGCAGCAGGAAAGCCTGCAGCCCCCAGGTCTGTGGGGCTACGCAAGCGGTTCCCAAAGAGCTTTAGAACAAGGCATAGTTTTCCTTGCTGGCTCTTTGGGCATGGGACCCATCTCCAGCCATAGGCCATTTTTGTGCCTGATGCGGCGCCAAGTGGGAAAGGGTGGCTTTGAGGCTGAAGGCAGCAGGAAAGCCCGCAGCCCCCAGGTCTGTGGGGCTACGCAAGCGGTTCCCAAAGAGCTTTAGAACAAGGCATAGTTTTCCCTGCTGGGTCTTTGGGCATGGGACCCATCTCCAGCCATATGCCATTTTTGTGCCTGGCGCGACGCCAAGTGGGAAAGGGTGGCTTTGAGGCTGAAGGCAGCAGGAAAGCCCGCAGCCCCCAGGTCTGTGGGGCTACGCAAGCGGTTCCCAAAGAGCTTTAGAACAAGGCATAATTTTCCTTGCTGGCTCTCTGGGCGGGGGACCCATCTCCAGCCGTATGGCCATTTTTGTGCCTGGCGCGGCGCCAAGTGGGAAAGGGTGGTGTCGAGGCTGAAGGCAGCAGGAAAGCCCGCAGCCCCCAGGTCTGTGGGGCTACACAAGCGGTTCCCAAAGAGCTTTAGAACAAGGCATAGTTTTCCCTGCTGGCTCTTTGGGCGGGGGACCCATCTCCAGCCGTATGGCCATTTTTGTGCCTGGCGCGGCGCCAAGTGGGAAAGGGTGGTTTTGAGGCTGAAGGCAGCAGGAAAGCCTGCAGCCCCCAGGTCTGTGGGGCTACGCAAGCGGTTCCCAAAGAGCTTTAGAAGAAGGCATAGTTTTCCCTGCTGGCTCTTTGGACGGGGGACCCATTTCCAGCCGTATGGCCATTTTTCTGCCTGGCGCGGTGCGTAGTGGTAAAGGGTGGTTTTGACGCTGAAGGCAGCAGGAAAGCCCGCAGCCCCCAGGTCTGTGCGGCTACGCAAGCGGTTCCCAAAGAGCTTTAGAACAAGGCATAGTTTTCCCTGCTGGCTCTTTGGGCGGGGGACCCATCTCCAGCCGTATGGCCATTTATGTGCCTGGCGCGGCGCCAAGTGGGAAAGGGTGGTTTTGAGGCTGAAGGCAGCAGCAAAGCCTGCAGCCCCCAGGTCTGTGGGGCCAAGCAAGCGGTTCCCAAAGAGCTTTAGAACAAGGCAAAATTTTCCTTGCTGGCTCTCTGGGCGGGGGACCCATCTCCAGCCGTATGGCCATTTTTGTGCCTAGCGCGACGCCAAGTGGGAAAGGGTGGCTTTGAGGCTGAAGGCAGCAGCAAAGCCTGCAGCCCCCAGGTCTGTGGGGCTACGCAAGCGGTTCCCAAAGAGCTTTAGAACAAGGCATAGTTTTCCCTGCTGGGTCTTTGGGCATGGGACCCATCTCCAGCCATAGGCCATTTTTGTGCCTGGCGCGACACCAAGTGGGAAAGGGTGGCTTTGAGGCTGAAGGCAGCAGGAAAGCCCGCAGCGCCAGGTCTGTGGGGCTACGCAAGCGGTTCCCAAAGAGCTTTAGAACAAGGCATAATTTTCCTTCCTGGCTCTCTGGGCGGGGGACCCATCTCCAGCCGTATGGCCATTTTTGTGCCTGGCGCGGCGCCAAGTGGGAAAGGGTGGTGTGGAGGCTGAAGGCAGCAGGAAAGCCCGCAGCCCCCAGGTCTGTGGGGCTACGCAAGCGGTTCCCAAAGAGCTTTAGAACAAGGCATAGTTTTCCCTGCTGGCTCTTTGGGCGGGGGACCCATCTCCAGCCGTATGGCCATTTTTGTGCCTGGCGCGGTGCGTAGTGGGAAAGGGTGGTTTTGAGGCTGAAGGCAGCAGGAAAACCTGCAGCCCCCAGGTCTGTGGGGCCAAGCAAGCGGTTCCCAAAGAGCTTTAGAACAAGGCATAGTTTTCCCTGCTGGCTCTTTGGGCGGGGGACCCATCTCCAGCCATAGGCCATTTTTGTGCCTGATAGGGCGCCAAGTGGGAAAGGGTGGTTTTGAGGCTGAAGGCAGCAGGAAAGCCCGCAGCCCCCAGGTCTTTGGGGCTACGCAAGCGGTTCCCAAAGAGCTTTAGAACAAGGCATAGTTTTCCCTGCTGGCTCTTTGGGCATGGGACCCATCTCCAGCCATAGGCCATTTTTGTGCCTGATGCGGCGCCAAGTGGGAAAGGGTGGCTTTGAGGCTGAAGGCAGCAGGAAAGCCCGCAGCCCCCAGGTCTGTGGGGCTACGCAAGCGGTTCCCAAAGAGCTTTAGAACAAGGCATAGTTTTCCCTGCTGGGTCTTTGGGCATGGGACCCATCTCCAGCCATATGCCATTTTTGTGCCTGGCGCGACGCCAAGTGGGAAAGGGTGGCTTTGAGGCTGAAGGCAGCAGGAAAGCCCGCAGCCCCCAGGTCTGTGGGGCTACGCAAGCGGTTCCCAAAGAGCTTTAGAACAAGGCATAATTTTCCTTGCTGGCTCTCTGGGCGGGGGACCCATCTCCAGCCGTATGGCCATTTTTGTGCCTGGCGCGGCGCCAAGTGGGAAAGGGTGGTGTCGAGGCTGAAGGCAGCAGGAAAGCCCGCAGCCCCCAGGTCTGTGCGGCTACACAAGCGGTTCCCAAAGAGCTTTAGAACAAGGCATAGTTTTCCCTGCTGGCTCTTTGGGCGGGGGACCCATCTCCAGCCGTATGGCCATTTTTGTGCCTGGCGCGGCGCCAAGTGGGAAAGGGTGGTTTTGAGGCTGAAGGCAGCAGGAAAGCCTGCAGCCCCCAGGTCTGTGGGGCTACGCAAGCGGTTCCCAAAGAGCTTTAGAAGAAGGCATAGTTTTCCCTGCTGGCTCTTTGGACGGGGGACCCATTTCCAGCCGTATGGCCATTTTTCTGCCTGGCGCGGTGCGTAGTGGTAAAGGGTGGTTTTGACGCTGAAGGCAGCAGGAAAGCCCGCAGCCCCCAGGTCTGTGCGGCTACGCAAGCGGTTCCCAAAGAGCTTTAGAACAAGGCATAGTTTTCCCTGCTGGCTCTTTGGGCGGGGGACCCATCTCCAGCCGTATGGCCATTTATGTGCCTGGCGCGGCGCCAAGTGGGAAAGGGTGGTTTTGAGGCTGAAGGCAGCAGCAAAGCCTGCAGCCCCCAGGTCTGTGGGGCCAAGCAAGCGGTTCCCAAAGAGCTTTAGAACAAGGCATAGTTTTCCCTGCTGGCTCTTTGGGCATGGGACCCATCTCCAGCCATAGGCCATTTTTGTGCCTGGCGCGGCGCCAAGTGGGAAAGGGTGGCTTTGAGGCTGAAGGCAGCAGGAAAGCCTGCAGCCCCCAGGTGTGTGGGGCTACGCAAGCGGTTCCCAAAGAGCTTTAGAACAAGGCATAGTTTTCCTTGCTGGCTCTTTGGGCATGGGCCCCATCTCCAGCCATAGGCCATTTTTGTGCCTGATGCGGCGCCAAGTGGGAAAGGGTGGCTTTGAGGCTGAAGGCAGCAGGAAAGCCCGCAGCCCCCAGGTCTGTGCGGCTACGCAAGCGGTTCCCAAAGAGCTTTAGAACAAGGCAAAATTTTCCTTGCTGGCTCTCTGGGCGGGGGACCCATCTCCAGCCGTATGGCCATTTTTGTGCCTAGCGCGACGCCAAGTGGGAAAGGGTGGCTTTGAGGCTGAAGGCAGCAGCAAAGCCTGCAGCCCCCAGGTCTGTGGGGCTACGCAAGCGGTTCCCAAAGAGCTTTAGAACAAGGCATAGTTTTCCCTGCTGGGTCTTTGGGCATGGGACCCATCTCCAGCCATAGGCCATTTTTGTGCCTGGCGCGACACCAAGTGGGAAAGGGTGGCTTTGAGGCTGAAGGCAGCAGGAAAGCCCGCAGCGCCAGGTCTGTGGGGCTACGCAAGCGGTTCCCAAAGAGCTTTAGAACAAGGCATAGTTTTCCCTGCTGGCTCTCTGGGCGGGGGACCCATCTCCAGCCGTATGGCCATTTTTGTGCCTGGCGCGGCGCCAAGTGGGAAAGGGTGGTGTGGAGGCTGAAGGCAGCAGGAAAGCCCGCAGCCCCCAGGTCTGTGGGGCTACGCAAGCGGTTCCCAAAGAGCTTTAGAACAAGGCATAGTTTTCCCTGCTGGCTCTTTGGGCGGGGGACCCATCTCCAGCCGTATGGCCATTTTTGTGCCTGGCGCGGTGCGTAGTGGGAAAGGGTGGTTTTGAGGCTGAAGGCAGCAGGAAAACCTGCAGCCCCCAGGTCTGTGGGGCCAAGCAAGCGGTTCCCAAAGAGCTTTAGAACAAGGCATAGTTTTCCCTGATGGCTCTTTGGGCATGGGACCCATCTCCAGCCATAGGCCATTTTTGTGCCTGATAGGGCGCCAAGTGGGAAAGGGTGGCTTTGAGGCTGAAGGCAGCAGGAAAGCCTGCAGCCCCCAGGTCTGTGGGGCTACGCAAGCGGTTCCCAAAGAGCTTTAGAAGAAGGCATAGTTTTCCCTGCTGGCTCTTTGGACGGGGGACCCATTTCCAGCCGTATGGCCATTTTTGTGCCTGGCGCGGCGCCAAGTGGGAAAGGGTGGTTTTGAGGCTGAAGGCAGCAGGAAAGCCTGCAGCCCCCAGGTCTGTGGGGCCAAGCAAGCGGTTCCCAAAGAGCTTTAGAACAAGGCATAGTTTTCCCTGCTGGCTCTTTGGGCATGGGACCCATCTCCAGCCATAGGCCATTTCTGTGCCTGGCGCGGCGCCAAGTGGGAAAGGGTGGCTTTGAGGCTGAAGGCAGCAGCAAAGCCTGCAGGCCCCACGTCTGTGGGGCCACGCAAGCGGTTCCCAAAGAGCTTTAGAACAAGGCATAGTTTTCCTTGCTGGGTCTTTGGGCATGGGACCGATCTCCAGCCATAGGCCATTTTTTTGCCTGATGGAGTGCCAAGTGGGAAAGGGTGGCTTTGAGGCTGAAGGCAGCAGGAAAGCCTGCAGCCCCCAGGTCTGTGGGGCTACGCAAGCGGTTCCCAAAGAGCTTTAGAACAAGGCATAGTTTTCCTTGCTGGCTCTTTGGGCATGGGACCCATCTCCACCCATAGGCCATTTTTGTGCCTGATGCGGCGCCAAGTGGGAAAGGGTGGCTTTGAGGCTGAAGGCAGCAGGAAAGCCCGCAGCCCCCAGGTCTGTGCGGCTACGCAAGCGGTTCCCAAAGAGCTTTAGAACAAGGCATAATTTTCCTTGCTGGCTCTCTGGGCGGGGGACCCATCTCCAGCCGTATGGCCATTTTTGTGCCTGGCGCGACGCCAAGTGGGAAAGGGTGGCTTTGAGGCTGAAGGCAGCAGCAAAGCCCGCAGCCCCCAGGTCTGTGGGGCTACGCAAGCGGTTCCCAAAGAGCTTTAGAACAAGGCATAGTTTTCCTTGCTGGCTCTTTGGGCATGGGACCCATCTCCAGCCATAGGCCATTTTTTTACCTGATGGAGTGCCAAGTGGGAAAGGGTGGCTTTGAGGCTGAAGGCAGCAGGAAAGCCTGCAGCCCCCAGGTCTGTGGGGCTACGCAAGCGGTTCCCAAAGAGCTTTAGAACAAGGCATAGTTTTCCTTGCTGGCTCTTTGGGCATGGGCCCCATCTCCAGCCATAGGCCATTTTTGTGCCTGATGCGGCGCCAAGTGGGAAAGGGTGGCTTTGAGGCTGAAGGCAGCAGGAAAGCCCGCAGCCCCCAGGTCTGTGCGGCTACGCAAGCGGTTCCCAAAGAGCTTTAGAACAAGGCAAAATTTTCCTTGCTGGCTCTCTGGGCGGGGGACCCATCTCCAGCCGTATGGCCATTTTTGTGCCTAGCGCGACGCCAAGTGGGAAAGGGTGGCTTTGAGGCTGAAGGCAGCAGCAAAGCCTGCAGCCCCCAGGTCTGTGGGGCTACGCAAGCGGTTCCCAAAGAGCTTTAGAACAAGGCATAGTTTTCCCTGCTGGGTCTTTGGGCATGGGACCCATCTCCACCCATAGGCCATTTTTGTGCCTGATGCGGCGCCAAGTGGGAAAGGGTGGCTTTGAGGCTGAAGGCAGCAGGAAAGCCCGCAGCCCCCAGGTCTGTGCGGCTACGCAAGCGGTTCCCAAAGAGCTTTAGAACAAGGCATAATTTTCCTTGCTGGCTCTCTGGGCGGGGGACCCATCTCCAGCCGTATGGCCATTTTTGTGCCTGGCGCGACGCCAAGTGGGAAAGGGTGGCTTTGAGGCTGAAGGCAGCAGCAAAGCCCGCAGCCCCCAGGTCTGTGGGGCTACGCAAGCGGTTCCCAAAGAGCTTTAGAACAAGGCATAGTTTTCCCTGCTGGCTCTTTGGGCATGGGACCCATCTCCAGCCATAGGCCATTTTTTTACCTGATGGAGTGCCAAGTGGGAAAGGGTGGCTTTGAGGCTGAAGGCAGCAGGAAAGCCTGCAGCCCCCAGGTCTGTGGGGCTACGCAAGCGGTTCCCAAAGAGCTTTAGAACAAGGCATAGTTTTCCTTGCTGGCTCTTTGGGCATGGGCCCCATCTCCAGCCATAGGCCATTTTTGTGCCTGATGCGGCGCCAAGTGGGAAAGGGTGGCTTTGAGGCTGAAGGCAGCAGGAAAGCCCGCAGCCCCCAGGTCTGTGCGGCTACGCAAGCGGTTCCCAAAGAGCTTTAGAACAAGGCAAAATTTTCCTTGCTGGCTCTCTGGGCGGGGGACCCATCTCCAGCCGTATGGCCATTTTTGTGCCTAGCGCGACGCCAAGTGGGAAAGGGTGGCTTTGAGGCTGAAGGCAGCAGCAAAGCCTGCAGCCCCCAGGTCTGTGGGGCTACGCAAGCGGTTCCCAAAGAGCTTTAGAACAAGGCATAGTTTTCCCTGCTGGGTCTTTGGGCATGGGACCCATCTCCAGCCATAGGCCATTTTTGTGCCTGGCGCGACACCAAGTGGGAAAGGGTGGCTTTGAGGCTGAAGGCAGCAGGAAAGCCCGCAGCGCCAGGTCTGTGGGGCTACGCAAGCGGTTCCCAAAGAGCTTTAGAACAAGGCATAATTTTCCTTGCTGGCTCTCTGGGCGGGGGACCCATCTCCAGCCGTATGGCAATTTTTGTGCCTGGCGCGGCGCCAAGTGGGAAAGGGTGGTGTCGAGGCTGAAGGCAGCAGGAAAGCCCGCAGCCCCCAGGTCTGTGGGGCTACGCAAGCGGTTCCCAAAGAGCTTTAGAACAAGGCATAGTTTTCCCTGCTGGCTCTTTGGGCGGGGGACCCATCTAAAGCCGTATGGCCATTTTTGTGCCTGGCGCGGTGCGTAGTGGGAAAGGGTGGTTTTGAGGCTGAAGGCAGCAGGAAAGCCTGCAGCCCCCAGGTCTGTGGGGCCAAGCAAGCGGTTCCCAAAGAGCTTTAGAACAAGGCATAGTTTTCCCTGATGGCTCTTTGGGCATGGGACCCATCTCCAGCCATAGGCCATTTTTGTGCCTGATAGGGCGCCAAGTGGGAAAGGGTGGCTTTGAGGCTGAAGGCAGCAGGAAAGCCTGCAGCCCCCAGGTCTGTGGGGCTACGCAAGCGGTTCCCAAAGAGCTTTAGAAGAAGGCATAGTTTTCCCTGCTGGCTCTTTGGACGGGGGACCCATTTCCAGCCGTATGGCCATTTTTGTGCCTTGCGCGGTGCGTAGTGGTAAAGGGTGGTTTTGACGCTGAAGGCAGCAGGAAAGCCCGCAGCCCCCAGGTCTGTGCGGCTACGCAAGCGGTTCCCAAAGAGCTTTAGAACAAGGCATAGTTTTCCCTGCTGGCTCTTTGGGCGGGGGACCCATCTCCAGCCGTATGGCCATTTCTGTGCCTGGCGCGGCGCCAAGTGGGAAAGGGTGGCTTTGAGGCTGAAGGCAGCAGCAAAGCCTGCAGCCCCCAGGTCTGTGGGGCCAAGCAAGCGGTTCCCAAAGAGCTTTAGAACAAGGCATAGTTTTCCCTGCTGGCTCTTTGGGCATGGGACCCATCTCCAGCCATAGGCCATTTTTGTGCCTGGCGCGGCGCCAAGTGGGAAAGGGTGGCTTTGAGGCTGAAGGCAGCAGCAAAGCCTGCAGGCCCCACGTCTGTGGGGCCACGCAAGCGGTTCCCAAAGAGCTTTAGAACAAGGCATAGTTTTCCTTGCTGGGTCTTTGGGCATGGGACCGATCTCCAGCCATAGATCATTTTTTTACCTGATGGAGTGCCAAGTGGGAAAGGGTGGCTTTGAGGCTGAAGGCAGCAGGAAAGCCTGCAGCCCCCAGGTCTGTGGGGCTACGCAAGCGGTTCCCAAAGAGCTTTAGAACAAGGCATAGTTTTCCTTGCTGGCTCTTTGGGCATGGGACCCATCTCCAGCCATAGGCCATTTTTGTGCCTGATGCGGCGCCAAGTGGGAAAGGGTGGCTTTGAGGCTGAAGGCAGCAGGAAAGCCCGCAGCCCCCAGGTCTGTGCGGCTACGCAAGCGGTTCCCAAAGAGCTTTAGAACAAGGCATAATTTTCCTTGCTGGCTCTCTGGGCGGGGGACCCATCTCCAGCCGTATGGCCATTTTTGTGCCTAGCGCGACGCCAAGTGGGAAAGGGTGGCTTTGAGGCTGAAGGCAGCAGCAAAGCCCGCAGCCCCCAGGTCTGTGGGGCTACGCAAGCGGTTCCCAAAGAGCTTTAGAACAAGGCATAATTTTCCTTGCTGGCTCTTTGGGCGGGGGACCCATCTCCAGCCGTATGGCCATTTTTGTGCCTGGCGCGGCGCCAAGTGGGAAAGGGTGGTTTTGAGGCTGAAGGCAGCAGGAAAGCCCGCAGCCCCCAGGTCTGTGGGGCTACGCAAGCGGTTCCCAAAGAGCTTTAGAACAAGGCATAGTTTTCCCTGCTGGCTCTTTGGGCGGGGGACCCATCTCCAGCCGTATGGCCATTTTTGTGCCTGGCCCGGCGCCAAGCTGGAAACGGTGGCTTTGAGGCTGAAGGCAGCAGCAAAGCCCACACCCCCAGGTCTGTGGGGCTACGCAAGCGGTTCCCAAAGAGCTTTAGAAAAAGGCATAGTTTTCCCTGCTGGCTCTTTGGGCGGGGGACCCATCTCCAGCCGTATGGCCATTTTTGTGCTTGATAGGGCGCCAAGTGGGAAAGGGTGGTTTTGACGCTGAAGGCAGCAGGAAAGCCCGCAGCCCCCACGTGTGTGGGGCTACGCAAGCGGTTCCCAAAGAGCTTTAGAACAAGGCATAGTTTTCCCTGCTGGCTCTTTGGGCATGGGACCCATCTCCAGCCATAGGCCATTTTTGTGCTTGATAGGGCGCCAAGTGGGAAAGGGTGCTGTCGAGGCTGAAGGCAGCAGGAAAGCCCGCAGCCCCCAGGTCTGTGCGGCTACGCAAGCGGTTCCCAAAGAGCTTTAGAACAAGGCATAGTTTTCCCTGCTGGCTCTTTGGGCGGGAGACCCATCTCCAGCCATAGGCCATTTTTGTGCCTGGCGCGACGCCAAGTGGGAAAGGGTGTTGTCGAGGCTGAAGGCAGCAGGAAAGCCCGCAGCCCCCAGGTCTGTGGGGCCACACAAGCGGTTCCCAAAGAGCTTTAGAACAAGGCATAGTTTTCCCTGCTGGCTCTTTGGGCGGGGGACCCATCTCCAGCCGTATGGCCATTTTTGTGCCTGGCGCGGCGCCAAGTGGGAAAGGGTGGCTTTGAGGCTGAAGGCAGCAGCAAAGCCCGCAGCCCCCAGGTCTGTGGGGCTACGCAAGCAGTTCCCAAAGAGCTTTAGAACAAGGCATAGTTTTCCCTGCTGGCTCTTTAGGCATGGGACCCATCTCCATCCATAGGCCATTTTTGTGCCTGATAGGGCGCCAAGTGGGAAAGGGTTGCTTTGAGGCTGAAGACAGCAGGAAAGCCCGCAGTCCCCAGGTCTGTGGGGCTACGCAAGCGGTTCCCAAAGAGCTTTAGAACAAGGCATAGTTTTCCCTGCTGGCTCTTTGGGCGGGGGACCCATCTGCAGACATATGGCCATTTTTGTGCCTGGCACGACGCCAAGTGGGAAAGGGTGGCTTTGACGCTGAAGGCAGCAGGAAAGCCCGCAGCCCCCAGGTCTGTGCGGCTACGCAAGCGGTTCCCAAAGAGCTTTAGAACAAGGCATAGTTTTCCCTACTGGCTCTTTGGGCGGGAGACCCATCTCCAGCCATAGGCCATTTTTGTGCCTGGCGCGACGCCAAGTGGGAAAGGGTGTTGTCGAGGCTGAAGGCAGCAGGAAAGCCCGCAGCCCCCAGGTCTGTGGGGCTACGCAAGCGTTTCCCAAAGAGCTTTAGAACAAGGCATAGTTTTCCCTGCTGGCTCTTTGGGCGGGGGACCCATCTCCAGCCATAGGCCATTTTTGTGCCTGGCGCGGCGCCAAGTGGGAAAGGGTGGTGTCGAGGCTGAAGGCAGCAGGAAAGCCTGCAGGCCCCACGTCTGTGGGGCTACGCAAGTGGTTCCCAAAGAGCTTTAGAACAAGGCATAGTTTTCCCTGCTGGCTCTTTGGGCGGGGGACCCATATCCAGCCATAGGCCATTTTTGTGCCTGGCGCGGCGCCAAGTGGGAAAGGGTGGCTTTGAGGCTGAAGGCAGCAGGAAAGCCTGCAGCCCCCAGGTCTGTGGGGCTACGCAAGCGGTTCCCAAAGAGCTTTAGAACAAGGCATAGTTTTCCCTGCTGGCTCTTTGGGCGGGGGACCCATCTCCAGCCGTATGGCCATTTTTGTGCCTGGCACGGCGCCAAGTGGGAAAGGGTGGTGTCGAGGCTGAAGGCAGCAGGAAAGCCCGCAGCCCCCAGGTCTGTGGGGCTACGCAAGCGGTTCCCAAAGAGCTTTAGAACAAGGCATAGTTTTCCCTGCTGGCTCTTTGGGCGGGGGACCCATCTCCAGCCGTATGGCCATTTTTGTGCCTGGCGCGGTGCGTAGTGTGAAAGGGTGGTTTTGAGGCTGAAGGCAGCAGGAAAGCCTGCAGCCCACAGCTCTGTGGGGCCAAGGAAGCTGTTCCCAAAGAGCTTTAGAACAAGGCATAGTTTTCCGTGATGGCTCTTTGGGCATGGGACCCATCTCCAGCCATAGGCCATTTTTGTGCCTGGCCCGGCGCCAAGTGGGAAAGGGTGGTGTCGAGGCTGAAGGCAGCAGCAAAGCCCGAAGCCCCCAGGTCTGTAGGGCTACGCAAGCGGTTCCCAAAGAGCTTTAGAACAAGGCATAGTTTTCCCTGCTGGCTCTTTGGGCATGGAACCCATCTCCAGCCGTATGGCCATTTTTGTACCTACCGCGGCGCCAAATGGGAAAGGGTGGCTTTGAGGCTGAAGGCAGCAGGAAAGTCTGCAGCCCCCAAGTCTCTTAGGCTATGCAAGCGGTTCCCAAAGAGCTTTAGAACAAGGCATAGTTTCCGCTGCTTGTTCTTTGGGCATGGGACCCATCTCCAGCCATAGGCCATTTTTGTGCCTGGCGCAGTGCCAAGTGGGAAAGGGTGCTGTCGAGCCTGAAGGCAGCAGGAAAGCCTGCAGCCCCCAGGTCTGTGGGGCTACGCAAGCGGTTCCCAAAGAGCTTTAGAACAAGGCATAGTTTTCCCTGCTGGCTCTTTGGGTGGGGGACCCATCTCCAGCCGTATGGCCATTTTTGTGCCTGGCGCGGCGCCAAGTGGGAAAGGGTGTTGTCGAACATGAAGGCAGAAGGAAAGCCCACAGCCCCCAGGTGTGTGGGGCTACGCAAGCGGTTCCCAAAGAGCTTTAGAACAAGGCATAGTTTTCCCTGCTGGCTCTTTGGGCGGGGGACCCATCTCCAGCCATAGGCCATTTTTGTGCCTGGCGCGACGCCAAGTGGGAAAGGGTGGTGTCGAGGTTGAAGGCAGCAGGAAAGCCTGCAGCCCCCAGGTCTGTGGGGCTACGCAAGCGGTTCCCAAAGAGCTTTAGAACAAGGCATAGTTTTCCGTGCTGGCTCCTTGGGCGGGGGACCCATCTCCAGCCGTATGGCCATTTTTGTGCCTGGCGCGGCGCCAAGTGGGAAAGGGTGGTGTCGAGGCTGAAGGCAGCAGGAAAGCCCGCAGCTCCCAGGTCTGTGGAGCTACGCAAGTGGTTCCCAAAGAGCTTTAGAACAAGGCATAGTTTTCCTTGCTGGCTCTTTGGGCAGGGGACCCATCTCCAGCCATATGGCCATTTTTGTGCCTGATGCGGTGTCCAGTGGAAAAGGGTGGCTTTGAGGTTGAAGGCAGCAGCAAAGCCTGCAGCCCCCAGGTCTGTGGGGCTACGCAAGCGGTTCCCAAAGAGCTTTAGAACAAGGCATAGTTTTCCCTGCTGGCTCTCTGGGCGGGGGACCCATCTCCAGCCATAGACCATTTTTGTGCCTAGCGCGGTGCCAAGTGGGAAAGGGTGGTGTCGAGTCTGAAGGCAGCAGGAAAGCCCGCAGCCCCCAGGTCTGTGGGGCTACGCAAGCGGTTCCCAAAGAGCTTTAGAACAAATCATAGTTTTCCCTGCTTGTTCTTTGGGCGGGGGACCCATCTCCAGCCGTATGGCCATTTTTGTGCCTGGCGCGGCGCCAAGTGGGAATGGGTGGTGTCGAGTCTGAAGGCAGGAGGAAAGCCTGCAGCCCCCAGGTCTGTGGGGCTACGCAAGCGGTTCCCAAAGAGCTTTAGAACAAGGCATAGTTTTCCCTGCTGGCTCTTTGGGCGGGGGACCCATCTCCAATCGTATGGCCATTTTTGTGCCTGGCGCGGTGCGTAGTGGGAAAGGGTGGTTTTGAGGCTGAAGGAAGCAGGAAAGCCCGCAACCCCCAGGTCTGTGGGGCTACGCAAGCGGTTCCCAAAGAGCTTTAGAACAAGGCATAGTCTTCCCTGCTGGCTCTTTTGGCATGGGACCCATCTCCAGCCGTATGGCAATTTTTGTGCCTGGCCCGGCGCCAAGTGGGAAAGGGTGGCTTTAAGGCTGAAGGCAGCAGCAAAGCCCGCAGCCCCCAGGTCTGTGGGGCTACGCAAGCGGTTCCCAAAGAGCTTTAGAACAAGGCATAATTTTCCCTGCTGGCTCTTTGGGCGGGGGACCCATCTCCAGCCGTATGGCCATTTTTGTGCCTGGCGCGGCGCCAAGTGGGAAAGGGTGGTGTCGAGGCTGAAGGCAGCAGCAAAGCCCGCAGCCCCCAGGTCTGTGGGGCTACGCAAGCGGTTCCCAAAGAGCTTTAGAAGAAGGCATAGTTTTCCCTGCTGGCTCTCTGGGCGGGGGACCCATCTCCAGCCGTATGGCCATTTTTGAGCCTGGCGCGGCGCCAGGTGGGAAAGGGTGGCTTTGAGGCTGAAGGCAGCAGCAAAGCCTGCAGCCCCCAGGTCTGTGGTGCTACGCAAGCGGTTCCCAAAGAGCTTTAGAACAAGGCATAGTTTTCCCAGCTGGCTCTTAGGGCATGGGACCCATCTCCAGCCATAGGCCATTTTTGTGCCTGGCACGAAGCCAAGTGGGAAAGGGTGCTGTCGAGGCTGAAGGCAGCAGGAAAGCCCGCAGCCCCCAGGTCTGTGGGGCTACGCAAGCGGTTCCCAAAGAGCTTTAGAACAAGGCATAGTTTTCCCTGCTGGCTCTTTGGGCGGGGGACCCATCTCCAGCCGTATGGCTATTTTTGTGCCTGGCGCGGTGCGTAGTGGCATAGGATGGTTTTGAGGCTGAAGGCAGCAGGAAAGCCTGCAGCCCCCAGGTCTGTGCGGCTACACAAGCGGATCACAAAGAGCTTTAGAACAAGGCATAGTTTTCACTGCTGGCTCTTTGGGCGGGGGACCCATCTCCAGCCGTATGGCTATTTTTGTGCCTGGCGCGGTGCGTAGTGGCATAGGATGGTTTTGAGGCTGAAGGCAGCAGGAAAGCCTGCAGCCCCCAGGTCTGTGCGGCTACACAAGCGGATCACAAAGATCTTTAGAACAAGGCATAGTTTTCCCTGCTGGCTCTTTGGGCGGGGGACCCATCTCCAGCCGTACGGCCATTTTTGCGCCTGGCCCGGCGCAAAGTGGGAAAGGGTGGCTTTGAGGCTGAAGGCAGCAGCAAAGCCCGCAGCCCCCAGGTCTGTGCGGCTACGAAAGCGGTTCCCAAAGAGCTTTAGAACAAGGCATAGTTTTCCCTGCTGGCTCTTTGGGCGGGAGACCCATCTCCAGCCATAGGCCATTTTTGTGCCTGGCGCGACGCCAAGTGGGAAAGGGTGTTGTCGAGGCTGAAGGCAGCAGGAAAGCCCGCAGCCCCCAGGTCTGTGGGGCCACACAAGCGGTTCCCAAAGAGCTTTAGAACAAGGCATAGTTTTCCCTGCTGGCTCTTTGGGCGGGGGACCCATCTCCAGCCGTATGGCCATTTTTGTGCCTGATAGGGCGCCAAGTGGGAAAGGGTTGCTTTGAGGCTGAAGACAGCAGGAAAGCCCGCAGCCCCCAGGTCTGTGGGGCTACGCAAGCGGTTCCCAAAGAGCTTTAGAACAAGGCATAGTTTTCCCTGCTGGTTCTTTGGGCGGGGGACCCATCTGCAGACATATGGCCATTTTTGTGCCTGGCACGACGCCAAGTGGGAAAGGGTGGCTTTGACGCTGAAGGCAGCAGGAAAGCCCGCAGCCCCCAGGTCTGTGGGGCTACGCAAGCGGTTCCCAAAGAGCTTTAGAACAAGGCATAGTTTTCCCTACTGGCTCTTTGGGCGGGAGACCCATCTCCAGCCATAGGCCATTTTTGTGCCTGGCGCGACGCCAAGTGGGAAAGGGTGTTGTCGAGGCTGAAGGCAGCAGGAAAGCCCGCAGCCCCCAGGTCTGTGGGGCTACGCAAGCGGTTCCCAAAGAGCTTTAGAACAAGGCATAGTTTTCCCTGCTGGCTCTTTGGGCATGGGACCCATCTCCAGCCATAGGCCATTTTTGTGCCTGGCGCGACGCCAAGTGGGAAAGGGTGGTGTCGAGGTTGAAGGCAGCAGGAAAGCCTGCAGCCCCCAGGTCTGTGGGGCTACACAAGCGGTTCCCAAAGAGCTTTAGAACAAGGCATAGTTTTCCCTGCTGGCTCTTTGGGCATGGGACCCATCTCCAGCCGTATGGCCATTTTTGTGCCTGGCGCGGCGCCAAGTGGGAAAGGGTGGTTTTGAGGCTGAAGGCAGCAGGAAAACCCGCAGCCCCCAGGTCTGTGGGGCTACGCAAGCGGTTCCCAAAGAGCTTTAGAACAAGGCATAGTTTTCCCTGCTGGCTCTCTGGGCGGGGGACCCATCTCCAGCCGTATGGCCATTTTTGAGCCTGGCGCGGCGCCAGGTGGGAAAGGGTGGCTTTGAGGCTGAAGGCAGGAGCAAAGCCTGCAGCCCCCAGGTCTGTGGGGCTACGCAAGCGGTTCCCAAAGAGCTTTAGAACAAGGCATAGTTTTCCCAGCTGGCTCTTAGGGCATGGGACCCATCTCCAGCCATAGGCCATTTTTGTGCCTGGCACGAAGCCAAGTGGGAAAGGGTGCTGTCGAGGCTGAAGGCAGCAGGAAAGCCTGCAGCCCCCAGGTGTGTGGGGCTACGCAAGCGGTTCCCAAAGAGCTTTAGAACAAGGCATAGTTTTCCCTGCTGGCTCTTTGGGCGGGGGACCCATCTCCAGCCGTATGGCTATTTTTGTGCCTGGCGCGGTGCGTAGTGGCATAGGATGGTTTTGAGGCTGAAGGCAGCAGGAAAGCCTGCAGCCCCCAGGTCTGTGCGGCTACACAAGCGGATCACAAAGAGCTTTAGAACAAGGCATAGTTTTCACTGCTGGCTCTTTGGGCGGGGGACCCATCTCCAGCCGTATGGCTATTTTTGTGCCTGGCGCGGTGCGTAGTGGCATAGGATGGTTTTGAGGCTGAAGGCAGCAGGAAAGCCTGCAGCCCCCAGGTCTGTGCGGCTACACAAGCGGATCACAAAGATCTTTAGAACAAGGCATAGTTTTCCCTGCTGGCTCTTTGGGCGGGGGACCCATCTCCAGCCGTACGGCCATTTTTGCGCCTGGCCCGGCGCAAAGTGGGAAAGGGTGGCTTTGAGGCTGAAGGCAGCAGCAAAGCCCGCAGCCCCCAGGTCTGTGCGGCTACGAAAGCGGTTCCCAAAGAGCTTTAGAACAAGGCATAGTTTTCCCTGCTGGCTCTTTGGGCGGGAGACCCATCTCCAGCCATAGGCCATTTTTGTGCCTGGCGCGACGCCAAGTGGGAAAGGGTGTTGTCGAGGCTGAAGGCAGCAGGAAAGCCCGCAGCCCCCAGGTCTGTGGGGCCACACAAGCGGTTCCCAAAGAGCTTTAGAACAAGGCATAGTTTTCCCTGCTGGCTCTTTGGGCGGGGGACCCATCTCCAGCCGTATGGCCATTTTTGTGCCTGGCGCGGCGCCAAGTGGGAAAGGGTTGCTTTGAGGCTGAAGACAGCAGGAAAGCCCGCAGCCCCCAGGTCTGTGGGGCTACGCAAGCGGTTCCCAAAGAGCTTTAGAACAAGGCATAGTTTTCCCTGCTGGCTCTTTGGGCGGGGGACCCATCTGCAGACATATGGCCATTTTTGTGCCTGGCACGACGCCAAGTGGGAAAGGGTGGCTTTGACGCTGAAGGCAGCAGGAAAGCCCGCAGCCCCCAGGTCTGTGGGGCTACGCAAGCGGTTCCCAAAGAGCTTTAGAACAAGGCATAGTTTTCCCTACTGGCTCTTTGGGCGGGAGACCCATCTCCAGCCATAGGCCATTTTTGTGCCTGGCGCGACGCCAAGTGGGAAAGGGTGTTGTCGAGGCTGAAGGCAGCAGGAAAGCCCGCAGCCCCCAGGTCTGTGGGGCTACGCAAGCGGTTCCCAAAGAGCTTTAGAACAAGGCATAGTTTTCCCTGCTGGCTCTTTGGGCATGGGACCCATCTCCAGCCATAGGCCATTTTTGTGCCTGGCGCGACGCCAAGTGGGAAAGGGTGGTGTCGAGGTTGAAGGCAGCAGGAAAGCCTGCAGCCCCCAGGTCTGTGGGGCTACACAAGCGGTTCCCAAAGAGCTTTAGAACAAGGCATAGTTTTCCCTGCTGGCTCTTTGGGCATGGGACCCATCTCCAGCCGTATGGCCATTTTTGTGCCTGGCGCGGCGCCAAGTGGGAAAGGGTGGTTTTGAGGCTGAAGGCAGCAGGAAAGCCCGCAGCCCCCAGGTCTGTGGGGCTACGCAAGCGGTTCCCAAAGAGCTTTAGAACAAGGCATAGTTTTCCCTGCTGGCTCTTTGGGCGGGGGACCCATCTCCAGCCGTATGGCCATTTTTGTGCCTAGCGCGGCGCCAAATGGGAAAGGGTGGCTTTGAGGCTGAAGGCAGCAGGAAAGCCTGCAGCCCCCAGGTCTGTGGGGCTACGCAAGCGGTTCCCAAAGAGCTTTAGAACAAGGCATAGTCTTCCCTGCTGGCTCTCTGGGCCGGGGACCCATCTCCAGCCATAGGCCATTTTTGTGCCTGGCGCAGTGCCAAGTGGGAAAGGGTGGTGTCGAGGCTGAAGGCAGCAGGAAAGCCCGCAGCCCCCAGGTCTGTGGGGCTACGCAAGCGTTTCCCAAAGAGCTTTAGAACAAGGCATAGTTTTCCCTGCTGGCTCTTTGGGCGGGGGACCCATCTCCAGCCATAGGCCATTTTTGTGCCTGGCGCGGCGCCAAGTGGGAAAGGGTGGTGTCGAGGCTGAAGGCAGCAGGAAAGCCCACAGCCCCCAGGTCTGTGGGGCTACGCAAGCGGTTCCCAAAGAGCTTTAGAACAAGGCATAGTTTTCCCTGCTGGCTCTTTGGGCGGGGGACCCATCTCCAGCCGTATGGCCATTTTTGTGCCTGGCGCAGTGCGTAGTGTGAAAGGGTGGTTTTGAGGCTGAAGGCAGCAGGAAAGCCTGCAGCCCACAGCTCTGTGGGGCCAAGGAAGCTGTTCCCAAAGAGCTTTAGAACAAGGCATAGTTTTCCGTGATGGCTCTTTGGGCATGGGACCCATCTCCAGCCATAGGCCATTTTTGTGCCTGGCGCGGTGCGTAGTGGGAAAGGGTGGCTTTGAGGCTGAAGGCAGCAGGAAAGCCCGCAGCCCCCAGGTCTGTGGGGCTACGCAAGCGGTTCCCAAAGAGCTTTAGAAGAAGGCATAGTTTTCCTTGCTGGCTCTTTGGGCATGGGACCCATCTCCAGCCATAGGCCATTTTTGTGCCTGGCCCGGCGCCAAGTGGGAAAGGGTGGTGTCGAGGCTGAAGGCAGCAGCAAAGCCCGAAGCCCCCAGGTCTGTAGGGCTACGCAAGCGGTTCCCAAAGAGCTTTAGAACAAGGCATAGTTTTCCCTGCTGGCTCTTTGGGCATGGAACCCATCTCCAGCCGTATGGCCATTTTTGTGCCTACCGCGGCGCCAAATGGGAAAGGGTGGCTTTGAGGCTGAAGGCAGCAGGAAAGTCTGCACCCCCAAGTCTCTTAGGCTATGCAAGCGGTTCCCAAAGAGCTTTAGAACAAGCCATAGTTTCCGCTGCTTGTTCTTTGGGCGGGGGACCCATCTCCAGCCATAGGCCATTTTTGTGCCTGGCGCAGTGCCAAGTGGGAAAGGGTGCTGTCGAGCCTGAAGGCAGCAGGAAAGCCTGCAGCCCCCAGGTCTGTGGGGCTACGCAAGCGGTTCCCAAAGAGCTTTAGAACAAGGCATAGTTTTCCCTGCTGGCTCTTTGGGCGGGGGACCCATCTCCAGCCGTATGGCCATTTTTGTGCCTGGCGCGGCGCCAAGTGGGAAAGGGTGTTGTCGAACATGAAGGCAGAAGGAAAGCCCACAGCCCCCAGGTCTGTGCGGCTACGAAAGCGGTTCCCAAAGAGCTTTAGAACAAGGCATAGTTTTCCCTGCTGGCTCTTTGGGCGGGGGACCCATCTCCAGCCATAGGCCATTTTTGTGCCTGGCGCGACGCCAAGTGGGAAAGGGTGGTGTCGAGGTTGAAGGCAGCAGGAAAGCCTGCAGCCCCCAGGTCTGTGGGGCTACGCAAGCGGTTCCCAAAGAGCTTTAGAACAAGGCATAGTTTTCCTTGCTGGCTCTTTGGGCAGGGGACCCATCTCCAGCCATATGGCCATTTTTGTGCCTGATGCGGTGTCCAGTGGAAAAGGGTGGCTTTGAGGTTGAAGGCAGCAGCAAAGCCTGCAGCCCCCAGGTCTGTGGGGCTACGCAAGCGGTTCCCAAAGAGCTTTAGAACAAGGCATAGTTTTCCCTGCTGGCTCTTTGGGCGGGGGACCCATCTCCAGCTGTATGGCCATTTTTGTGCCTGGCGCGGTGCCAAGTGGGAAAGGGTGGTGTCGAGTCTGAAGGCAGCAGGAAAGCCCGCAGCCCCCAGGTCTGTGGGGCTACGCAAGCAGTTCCCAAAGAGCTTTAGAACAAATCATAGTTTTCCCTGCTTGTTCTTTGGGCGGGGGACCCATCTCCAGCCGTATGGCCATTTTTGTGCCTGGCGCGGCGCCAAGTGGGAATGGGTGGTGTCGAGTCTGAAGGCAGCAGGAAAGCCTGCAGCCCCCAGGTCTGTGGGGCTACGCAAGCGGTTCCCAAAGAGCTTTAGAACAAGGCATAGTTTTCCCTGCTGGCTCTTTGGGCGGGGGACCCATCTCCAGCCGTATGGCCATTTTTGTGCCTGGCGCGGTGCGTAGTGTGAAAGGGTGGTTTTGAGGCTGAAGGCAGCAGGAAAGCCTGCAGACCACAGCTCTGTGGGGCCAAGGAAGCTGTTCCCAAAGAGCTTTAGAACAAGGCATAGTTTTCCGTGATGGCTCTTTGGGCATGGGACCCATCTCCAGTCATAGGCCATTTTTGTGCCTGGCGCGGTGCGTAGTGGGAAAGGGTGGCTTTGAGGCTGAAGGCAGCAGGAAAGCCCGCAGCCCCCAGGTCTGTGGGGCTACGCAAGCGGTTCCCAAAGAGCTTTAGAACAAGGCATAGTCTTCCCTGCTGGCTCTTTTGGCATGGGACCCATCTCCAGCCGTATGGCCATTTTTGTGCCTAGCGCGGCGCCAAGTGGGAAAGGGTGGTGTCGAGGCTGAAGGCAGCAGGAAAGCCCGCAGCCCCCAGGTCTGTGGGGCTACGCAAGCGGTTCCCAAAGAGCTTTAGAACAAGGCATAGTTTTCCCTGCTGGCTCTTTGGGCGGGGGACCCATCTCCAGCCGTATGGCCATTTTTGTGCCTGGCACGGCGCCAAGTGGGAAAGGGTGGTGTCGAGGCTGAAGGCAGCAGCAAAGCCCGCAGCCCCCAGGTCTGTAGGGCTACGCAAGCGGTTCCCAAAGAGCTTTAGAACAAGGCATAGTTTTCCCTGCTGGCTCTTTGGGCGGGGGACCCATCTCCAGCCGTATGGCCATTTTTGTGCCTGGCGCGGTGCCAAGTGTGAAAGGGTGGCTTTGAGGCTGAAGGCAGGAGCAAAGCCTGCAGCCCTAAGGTCTGTGGGGCTACGCAAGCGGTTCCCAAAGAGCTTTAGAACAAGGCATAGTTTTCCCTGCAGGCTGTTAGGGCATGGGACCCATCTCCAGCCATAGGCCATTTTTCTGCCAGGCGCGATGCCAAGTGGGAAAGGGTGGTGTCGAGTCTGAAGGCAGCAGGAAAGCCTGCAGCCCCCAGGTCTGTGGGGCTACGCAAGCGGTTCCCAAAGAGCTTTAGAACAAGGCATAGTTTTCCCTGCTGGCTCTTTGGGCGGGGGACCCATCTCCAGCCGTATGGCCAATTTGTGCCTAGCGCGACGCCAAGTGGGAAAGGGTGGTGTCGAGTCTGAAGGCAGCAGGAAAGCCTGCAGCCCCCAGGTCTGTGGGGCTACGCAAGTGGTTCCTAAAGAGCTTTAGAACAAGGCATAGTTTTCCCTGCTGGCTCTTTGGGCATGGGACCCATCTCCAGCCGTATGGCCAATTTGTGCCTAGCGCGACGCCAAGTGGGAAAGGGTGGCTTTGAGGCTGAAGGCAGCAGGAAAGCCTGCAGCCCCCAGGTCTGTGGGGCTACGCAAGCGGTTCCCAAAGAGCTTTAGAACAATGCATAGTTTTCCTTGCTGGGTCTTTGGGCATGGGACCCATCTCCAGCCATAGGCCATTTTTGTGCCTGGCGCGGTGCGTAGTGGGAAAGGGTGGCTTTGAGGCTGAAGGCAGCAGGAAAGCCTGCAGCCCCCAGGTCTGTGCGGCTACGCAAGCGGTTCCCAAAGAGCTTTAGAACAAGGCCTAGTTTTCCCTGCTGGCTCTTTGGGCGGGGGACCCATCTCCAGCCATAGACCATTTTTGTGCCTAGCGCGGCGCCAAGTGGGAAAGGGTGGCTTTGAGGCTGAAGGCAGCAGGAGAGCCTGCAGCCCCCAGGTCTTTGGGGCTATGCAAGCGGTTCCCAAAGAGCTTTAGAACAAGGCATAGTTTTCCCTGCTGGCTCTTTGGGCGGGGGACCCATCTCCAGCCGTATGGCCATTTTTGTGCCTGATAGGGCGCCAAGTGGGAAAGGGTGGTGTCGAGGCTGAAGGCAGCAGGAAAGCCCGCAGCCCCCAGGTCTGTGTGGCTACGCAAGCGGTTCCCAAAGAGCTTTAGAACAAGGCATAGTTTTCACTGCTGGCTCTTTGGGCGTGGGACCCATCTCCAGCCGTATGGCCATTTTTGTGCCTGGCCCGGCGCGAAGCGGGAAAGGGTGGTTTTGAGGCTGAAGGCAGCAGCAAAGCCCGCAGCCCCCAGGTCTGTGGGGCTACGCAAGCGGTTCCCAAAGAGCTTTAGAACAAGGCATAGTTTTCCCTGCTGGCTCTTTGGGCGGGGGACCCATCTCCAGCCGTATGGCCATTTTTGTGCCTGGCACGGCGCCAAGTGGGAAAGGTGGTGTCGAGGCTGAAGGCAGCAGGAAAGCCTGCAGCCCCCAGGTCTGTGCGGCTACGCAAGCGGTTCCCAAAGAGCTTTAGAACAAGGCATAGTTTTCCTTGCTGGGTCTTTGGGCATGGGACCGATCTCCAGCCATAGGCCATTTTTTTGCCTGATGGAGTGCCAAGTGGGAAAGGGTGGCTTTGAGGCTGAAGGCAGCAGGAAAGCCTGCAGCCCCCAGGTCTGTGGGGCTACGCAAGCGGTTCCCAAAGAGCTTTAGAACAAGGCATAGTTTTCCTTGCTGGCTCTTTGGGCATGGGACCCATCTCCAGCCATAGGCCATTTTTGTGCCTGATGCGGCGCCAAGTGGGAAAGGGTGGCTTTGAGGCTGAAGGCAGCAGGAAAGCCCGCAGCCCCCAGGTCTGTGCGGCTACGCAAGCGGTTCCCAAAGAGCTTTAGAACAAGGCATAATTTTCCTTGCTGGCTCTCTGGGCGGGGGACCCATCTCCAGCCGTATGGCCATTTTTGTGCCTAGCACGACGCCAAGTGGGAAAGGGTGGCTTTGAGGCTGAAGGCAGCAGCAAAGCCTGCAGCCCCCAGGTCTGTGGGGCTACGCAAGCGGTTCCCAAAGAGCTTTAGAACAAGGCATAGTTTTCCCTGCTGGGTCTTTGGGCATGGGACCCATCTCCAGCCATAGGCCATTTTTGTGCCTGGCGCGACGCCAAGTGGGAAAGGGTGGCTTTGAGGCTGAAGGCAGCAGGAAAGCCCGCAGCCCCCAGGTCTGTGCGGCTACGCAAGCGGTTCCCAAAGAGCTTTAGAACAAGGCATAATTTTCCTTGCTGGCTCTCTGGGCGGGGGACCCATCTCCAGCCGTATGGCCATTTTTGTCCCTGGCCCGGCGCCAAGTGGGAAAGGGTGGTGTCGAGGCTGAAGGCAGCAGGAAAGCCCACAGCCCCCAGGTCTGTGGGGCTACGCAAGTGGTTCCCAAAGAGCTTTAGAACAAGGCATAGTTTTCCCTGCTAGCTCTTTGGGCGGGGGACCCATCTCCAGCCGTATGGCCATTTTTGTGCCTGGCGCGGTGCGTAGTGGGAAAGGGTGGTTTTGAGGCTGAAGGCAGGAGGAAAGCCTGCAGCCCCCAGGTCTGTGGGGCCAAGCAAGCGGTTCCCAAAGAGCTTTAGAACAAGGCATAGTTTTCCCTGCTGGCTCTTTGGGCATGGGACCCATCTCCATCCATAGGCCATTTTTGTGCCTGATAGGGCGCCAAGTGGGAAAGGGTGGCTTTGAGGTTGAAGGCAGCAGGAAAGCCTGCAGCCCCCAGGTCTGTGGGGCTACGCAAGCGGTTCCCAAAGAGCTTTAGAAGAAGGCATAGTTTTCCCTGCTGGCTCTTTGGACGGGGGACCCATTTCCAGCCGTATGGCCATTTTTGTGCCTGGCGCGGTGCGTAGTGGTAAAGGGTGGTTTTGACGCTGAAGGCAGCAGGAAAGCCCGCAGCCCCCAGGTCTGTGGGGCCAAGCAAGCGGTTCCCAAAGAGCTTTAGAACAAGGCATAGTTTTCCCTGCTGGCTCTTTGGGCGGGGGACCCATCTCCAGCCGTATGGCCATTTTTGTGCCTGGCGCGGCGCCAAGTGGGAAAGGGTGGTTTTGAGGCTGAAGGCAGCAGCAAAGCCTGCAGCCCCCAGGTCTGTGGGCCCAAGCAAGCGGTTCCCAAAGAGCTTTAGAACAAGGCATAGTTTTCCCTGCTGGCTCTTTGGGCATGGGACCCATCTGCAGCCATAGGCCATTTTTGTGCCTGGCGCGGCGCCAAGTGGGAAAGGGTGGCTTTGAGGCTGAAGGCAGCAGGAAAGCCTGCAGCCCCCAGGTCTGTGGGGCTACGCAAGCAGTTCCCAAAGAGCTTTAGAACAAGGCATAATTTTCCCTGCTGGCTCTCTGGGCGGGGGACCCATCTCCAGCCATAGGCCATTTTTGTGCCTGGCGCGGCGCCAAGTGGGAAAGGGTGCTGTCAAGGCTGAAGGCAGCAGCAAAGCCTGCAGCCCGCAGGTCTGTGGGGCTATGCAAGCGGTTCCCAAAGAGCTTTAGAACAAGGCATAGTTTTCCCTGATGGCTCTTTGGGCGGGGGACCCATCTGCAGCCATAGGCGATTTTTGTGCCTGGCGCGGCGCCAAGTGGGAAAGGGTGGCTTTGAGGCTGAAGGCAGCAGGAAAGCCTGCAGCCCCCAGGTCTCTGGGGCTACGCAAGCAGTTCCCAAAGAGCTTTAGAACAAGGCATAATTTTCCCTGCTGGCTCTCTGGGCGGGGGACCCATCTCCAGCCATAGGCCATTTTTGTGCCTGATGCAGCGCCAAGTGGGAAAGGGTGGCTTTGAGGGTGAAGGCAGCAGGAAAGCCTGCAGCCCCCAGGTCTGTGGGGCTACGCAAGCTGTTCCCAAAGAGCTTTAGAACAAGGCATAGTTTTCCCTGCTGGCTCTTTGGGCGGGGGACCCATCTCCAGCCGTATGGCCATTTTTGTGCCTGGCGCGGCGCCAAGTGGGAAGGGTGTTGTCGAACATGAAGGCAGAAGGAAAGCCCACAGCCCCCAGGTGTGTGCGGCTACGCAAGCGGTTCCCAAAGAGCTTTAGAACAAGGCATAGTTTTCCCTGCTTGTTCTTTGGTCGGGGGACCCATCTCCAGCCATAGGCCATTTTTTTTGCCTGGCGCGACGCCAAGTGGGAAAGGGTGGCTTTGAGGCTGAAGGCAGCAGGAGAGCCTGCAGCCCCCAGGTCTGTGGGGCTACGCAAGCGGTTCCCAAAGAGCTTTAGAACAAGGCATAGTTTTCCCTGCTGGCTCTTTGGGCGGGGGACCCATCTCCAGCCATAGGCCATTTTTGTGCCTGGCGCGACGCCAAGTGGGAAAGGGTGGTGTCGAGGTTGAAGGCAGCAGGAAAGCCTGCAGCCCCCAGGTCTGTGGGGCTACGCAAGCGGTTCCCAAAGAGCTTTAGAACAAGGCATAGTTTTCCCTGCTGGCTCCTTGGGCGGGGGACCCATCTCCAGCCGTATGGCCATTTTTGTGCCTGGCGCGGCGCCCAGTGGGAAAGGGTGGTGTCGAGGCTGAAGGCAGCAGGAAAGCCCGCAGCTCCCAGGTCTGTGGAGCTACGCAAGTGGTTCCCAAAGAGCTTTAGAACAAGGCATAGTTTTCCTTGCTGGCTCTTTGGGCAGGGGACCCATCTCCAGCCATATGGCCATTTTTGTGCCTGATGCGGCGTCCAGTGGAAAAGGGTGGCTTTGAGGCTGAAGGCAGCAGCAAAGCCTGCAGCCCCCAGGTCTGTGGGGCTATGCAAGCGGTTCCCAAAGAGCTTTAGAACAAGGCATAGTTTTCCCTGCTGGCTCTTTGGGCGGGGGACCCATCTCCAGCCGTATGGCCATTTTTGTGCCTGGCGCGGCGCCAAGTGGGAAAGGGTGGCTTTGAGGCTGAAGGCAGCAGGAAAGCCCGCAGCCCCCAGGTCTGTCGGGCTACGCAAGCGGTTCCCAAAGAGCTTTAGAAGAAGGCATAGTTTTCCCTGCTGGCTCTTTGGGCGGGGGACCCATCTCCAGCCGTATGGCCATTTTTGTGCCTAGCGCGGCGCCAAGTGGGAAAGGGTGGTTTTGAGGCTGAAGGCAGCAGGGAAGCCCGCAGCCCCCAGGTCTGTGGGGCTACGCAAGCGGTTCCCAAAGAGCTTTAGAACAAGGCATAGTTTTCCCTGCTGGCTCTTTGGGCGGGGGACCCATCTCCAGCCGTATGGCCATTTTTGTGCCTGGCACGGCGCCAAGTGGGAAAGGGTGGTGTCGAGGCTGAAGGCAGCAGGAAAGCCCGCAGCCCCCATGTCTGTAGGGCTACGCAAGCGGTTCCCAAAGAGCTTTAGAACAAGGCATAGTTTTCCCTGCTGGCTCTTTGGGCGGGGGACCCATCTCCAGCCGTATGGCCATTTTTGAGCCTGGCGCGGCGCCAAGTGGGAAAGGGTGGCTTTGAGGTTGAAGGCAGGAGCAAAGCCTGCAGCCCTAAGGTCTGTGGTGCTACGCAAGCGGTTCCCAAAGAGCTTTAGAACAAGGCATAGTTTTCCCTGCTAGCTCTTAGGGCATGGGACCCATCTACAGCCATAGGCCATTTTTCTGCCTGGCGCGGTGCGTAGTGGGAAAGGGTGGTTTTGAGGCTGAAGGCAGCAGGAAAGCCTGCAGCCCCCAGGTCTGTGGGGCCAAGCAAGCGGTTCCCAAAGAGCTTTAGAACAAGGCATAGTTTTCCCTGATGGCTCTTTGGGCATGGGACCCATCTCCAGCCATAGGCCATTTTTGTGCCTGATAGGGCGCCAAGTGGGAAAGGGTGGCTTTGAGGCTGAAGGCAGCAGGAAAGGCTGCAGCCCCAGGTCTGTGGGGCTACGCAAGCGGTTCCCAAAGAGCTTTAGAACAAGGCATAGTTTTCCCTGCTGGCTCTTTGGGCGGGGGACCCATCTCCAGCCGTATGGCCATTTTTGTGCCTGGCGCGGTGCGTAGTGGGAAAGGGTGGTTTTGACGCTGAAGGCAGCAGGAAAGCCCGCAGCCCCCAGGTCTGTGGGGCTACGCAAGCGGTTCCCAAAGAGCTTTAGAACAAGGCATAGTTTTCCCTGCTGGCTCTTTGGGCGGGGGACCCATCTCCAGCCGTATGGCCATTTTTGTGCCTAGCGCGGCGCCAAGTGGGAAAGGGTGGTGTCGAGGCTGAAGGCAGCAGGAAAGCCCGCAGCCCCCAGGTCTGTGGGGCTACGCAAGCGGTTCCCAAAGAGCTTTAGAACAAGGCATAGTTTTCCCTGCTGGCTCTTTGGGCGGGGGACCCATCTCCAGCCGTATGGCCATTTTTGTGCCTGGCACGGCGCCAAGTGGGAAAGGGTGGCTTTGAGGCTGAAGGCAGCAGCAAAGCCCGCAGCCCCCAGGTCTCTAGGGCTACGCAAGCGGTTCCCAAAGAGCTTTAGAACAAGGCATAGTTTTCCCTGCTGTCTCTTTGGGCGGGGGACCCATCTCCAGCCGTATGGCCATTTTTGTGCCTGGCGCGGTGCCAAGTGGGAAAGGGTGGCTTTGAGGCTGAAGGCAGGAGCAAAGCCTGCAGCCCTAAGGTCTGTGTGGCTACGCAAGCGGTTCCCAAAGAGCTTCAGAACAAGGCATAGTTTTCCCTGCTGGCTGTTAGGGCATGGGACCCATCTCCAGCCATAGGCCATTTTTGTGCCTGGCGCGGTGCCAAGTGGGAAAGGGTGGTGTCGAGTCTGAAGGCAGCAGGAAAGCCTGCAGCCCCCAGGTCTGTGGGGCTACGCAAGCGGTTCCCAAAGAGCTTTAGAACAATGCATAGTTTTCACTGCTGGCTCTTTGGGCGTGGGACCCATCTCCAGCCGTATGGCCATTTTTGTGCCTGGCCTGGCGCGAAGCGGGAAAGGGTGGCTTTGAGGCTGAAGGCAGCAGCAAAGCCCACAGCCCCCAGGTCTGTGGGGCTACGCAAGCAGTTCCCAAAGAGCTTTAGAACAAGGCATAGTTTTCCCTGCTGGCTCTTTGGGCGGGGGACCCATCTCCAGCCGTATGGCCATTTTTGTGCCTGGCACGGCGCCAAGTGGGAAAGGGTGGTGTCGAGGCTGAAGGCAGCAGGAAAGCCCACAGCCCCCAGGTCTGTGGGGCTATGCAAGCGGTTCCCAAAGAGCTTTAGAACAAGGCATAGTTTTCCCTGATGGCTCTTTGGGCATGGGACCCATCTCCACCATTGGCCATTTTTGTGCCTGGCGCCGCGCCAAGTGGGAAAGGGTGCTGTCGAGGCTGAAGGCAGCAGGAAAGCCTGCAGCCCCCAGGTCTGTGCGGCTACGCAAGCGGTTCCCAAAGAGCTTTAGAACAAGGCATAGTTTTCCCTGCTGGCTCTTTTGGCATGGGACCCATCTCCAGCCGTATGGCAATTTTTGTGCCTGGCCCGGCGCCAAGTGGGAAAGGGTGGTTTTGAGGCTGAAGGCAGCAGGAAAGCCTGCAGGCCCCACGTCTGTGGGGCTACGCAAGCGGTTCCCAAAGAGCTTTAGAACAAGGCATAGTTTTCCTTGCTGGGCCTTTGGGCATGGGACCCATTTCCAGCCGTATGGCCATTTTTGTGCCTGATGCGGCGCCAAGTGGGAAAGGGTGGCTTTGAGGTTGAAGGCAGCAGGAAAACCCGCAGCATCCAGGTCTGTGGGGCTACGCAAGTGGTTCCCAAATAGCTTTAGAACAAGGCATAGTTTTCCCTGCTGGCTCTTTGGGCGGGGGACCCATCTCCAGCCGTATGGCCATTTTTGTGCCTGATGGGGCGCCAAGTGGGAAAGGGTGGTTTTGAGGCTGAAGGCAGCAGGAAAGCCCGCAGCCCCCAGGTCTGTGGGGCTATGCAAGCGGTTCCCAAAGAGCTTTAGAACAAGGCATAGTTTTCCCTGCTGGCTCTTTGGACGGGGGACCCATCTCCAGCCGTATGGCCATTTTTGTGCCTGGCGCGGCGCCAAGTGGGAAAGGGTGGTGTCGAGGCTGAAGGCAGCAGGAAAGCCCGCAGCCCCCAGATCTTTGGGGCTACGCAAGCGGTTCCCAAAGAGCTTTAGAACAAGGCATAGTTTTCCCTGCTGGCTCTTTGGGCGGGGGACCCATCTCCAGCCGTATGGCCATTTTTGTGCCTGGCACGGCGCCAAGTGGGAAAGGGTGGTGTCGAGGCTGAAGGCAGCAGGAAAGCCCGCAGCCCCCATGTCTGTAGGGCTACGCAAGCGGTTCCCAAAGAGCTTTAGAACAAGGCATAGTTTTCCCTGCTGGCTCTCTGGGCGGGGGACCCATCTCCAGCCATAGACCATTTTTGTGCCTAGCGCGGCGCCAAGTGGGAAAGGGTGGCTTTGAGGCTGAAGGCAGCAGCAAAGCCTGCAGGCCCCACGTCTGTGGGGCCACGCAAGCGGTTCCCAAAGAGCTTTAGAACAAGGCATAGTTTTCCTTGCTGGGTCTTTGGGCATGGGACCGATCTCCAGCCATAGGCCATTTTTTTGCCTGATGGAGTGCCAAGTGGGAAAGGGTGGCTTTGAGGCTGAAGGCAGCAGGAAAGCCTGCAGCCCCCAGGTCTGTGGGGCTACGCAAGCGGTTCCCAAAGAGCTTTAGAACAAGGCATAGTTTTCCCTGCTGGCTCTTTGGGCGGGGGACCCATCTCCAGCCGTATGGCCATTTTTGTGCCTGGCACGGCGCCAAGTGGGAAAGGGTGGTGTCGAGGCTGAAGGCAGCAGCAAAGCCCGCAGCCCCCACGTCTGTGGGGCCAAGCAAGCGGTTCCCAAAGAGCTTTAGAACAAGGCATAGTTTTCCCTGCTGTCTCTTTGGGCGGGGGACCCATCTCCAGCCGTATGGCCATTTTTGTGCCTGGCGCGGTGCCAAGTGGGAAAGGGTGGCTTTGAGGCTGAAGGCAGGAGCAAAGCCTGCAGCCCTAAGGTCTGTGTGGCTACGCAAGCGGTTCCCAAAGAGCTTCAGAACAAGGCATAGTTTTCCCTGCTGGCTCTTTGGGCATGGGACCCATCTCCAGCCATAGGCCATTTTTGTGCCTGGCGCGGTGCGTAGTGGGAAAGGGTGGCTTTGAGGCTGAAGGCAGCAGGAAAGCCTGCAGCCCCCAGGTCTGTGCGGCTACGCAAGCGGTTCCCAAAGAGCTTTAGAACAAGGCCTAGTTTTCCCTGCTGGCTCTTTGGGCGGGGGACCCATCTCCAGCCGTATGGCCATTTTTGTGCCTAGCGCGGCGCCAAGTGGGAAAGGGTGGTGTCGAGGCTGAAGGCAGCAGGAGAGCCTGCAGCCCCCAGGTCTGTGTGGCTACGCAAGCGGTTCCCAAAGAGCTTTAGAACAAGGCGTAGTTTTCACTGCTGGCTCTTTGGGCGTGGGACCCATCTCCAGCCGTATGGCCATTTTTGTGCCTGGCCTGGCGCGAAGCGGGAAAGGGTGGCTTTGAGGCTGAAGGCAGCAGCAAAGCCCACAGCCCCCAGGTCTGTGGGGCTACGCAAGCGGTTCCCAAAGAGCTTTAGAACAAGGCATAGTTTTCCCTGCTGGCTCTTTGGGCGGGGGACCCATCTCCAGCCGTATGGCCATTTTTGTGCCTGGCACGGCGCCAAGTGGGAAAGGGTGGTGTCGAGGCTGAAGGCAGCAGGAAAGCCCACAGCCCCCAGGTCTGTGGGGCTATGCAAGCGGTTCCCAAAGAGCTTTAGAACAAGGCATAGTTTTCCCTGATGGCTCTTTGGGCATGGGACCCATCTCCACCCATAGGCCATTTTTGTGCCTGGCGCCGCGCCAAGTGGGAAAGGGTGCTGTCGAGGCTGAAGGCAGCAGGAAAGCCTGCAGCCCCCAGGTCTGTGCGGCTACGCAAGCGGTTCCCAAAGAGCTTTAGAACAAGGCATAGTTTTCCCTGCTGGCTCTTTTGGCATGGGACCCATCTCCAGCCGTATGGCAATTTTTGTGCCTGGCCCGGCGCCAAGTGGGAAAGGGTGGTTTTGAGGCTGAAGGCAGCAGGAAAGCCTGCAGGCCCCACGTCTGTGGGGCTACGCAAGCGGTTCCCAAAGAGCTTTAGAACAAGGCATAGTTTTCCTTGCTGGGCCTTTGGGCATGGGACCCATTTCCAGCCGTATGGCCATTTCTGTGCCTGGCGCGGCGCCAAGTGGGAAAGGGTGGCTTTGAGGTTGAAGGCAGCAGGAAAACCCGCAGCCCCCAGGTCTGTGGGGCTACGCAAGTGGTTCCCAAAGAGCTTTAGAACAAGGCATAGTTTTCCCTGCTGGCTCTTCGGGCGGGGGACCCATCTCCAGCCGTATGGCCATTTTTGTGCCTGATGGGGCGCCAAGTGGGAAAGGGTGGTTTTGAGGCTGAAGGCAGCAGGAAAGCCCGCAGCCCCCAGGTCTGTGGGGCTATGCAAGCGGTTCCCAAAGAGCTTTAGAACAAGGCATAGTTTTCCCTGCTGGCTCTTTGGACGGGGGACCCATCTCCAGCCATAGGCCATTTTTGTACCTGGCGCGGCGCCAAGTGGGAAAGGGTGGTGTCGAGGCTGAAGGCAGCAGGAAAGCCCGCAGCCCCCAGATCTTTGGGGCTACGCAAGCGGTTCCCAAAGAGCTTTAGAACAAGGCATAGTTTTCCCTGCTGGCTCTTTGGGCGGGGGACCCATCTCCAGCCGTATGGCCATTTTTGTGCCTGGCACGGCGCCAAGTGGGAAAGGGTGGTGTCGAGGCTGAAGGCAGCAGGAAAGCCCGCAGCCCCCATGTCTGTAGGGCTACGCAAGCGGTTCCCAAAGAGCTTTAGAACAAGGCATAGTTTTCCCTGCTGGCTCTCTGGGCGGGGGACCCATCTCCAGCCATAGACCATTTTTGTGCCTAGCGCGGCGCCAAGTGGGAAAGGGTGGCTTTGAGGCTGAAGGCAGCAGCAAAGCCTGCAGGCCCCACGTCTGTGGGGCCACGCAAGCGGTTCCCAAAGAGCTTTAGAACAAGGCATAGTTTTCCTTGCTGGGTCTTTGGGCATGGGACCGATCTCCAGCCATAGGCCATTTTTTTGCCTGATGGAGTGCCAAGTGGGAAAGGGTGGCTTTGAGGCTGAAGGCAGCAGGAAAGCCTGCAGCCCCCAGGTCTGTGGGGCTACGCAAGCGGTTCCCAAAGAGCTTTAGAACAAGGCATAATTTTCCTTGCTGGCTCTTTGGGCATGGGACCCATCTCCAGCCATAGGCCATTTTTGTGCCTGATGCGGCGCCAAGTGGGAAAGGGTGGCTTTGAGGCTGAAGGCAGCAGGAAAGGCCGCAGCCCCCAGGTCTGTGCGGCTACGCAAGCGGTTCCCAAAGAGCTTTAGAACAAGGCATAATTTTCCTTGCTGGCTCTCTGGGCGGGGGACCCATCTCCAGCCGTATGGCCATTTTTGTGCCTAGCGCGACGCCAAGTGGGAAAGGGTGGCTTTGAGGCTGAAGGCAGCAGCAAAGCCTGCAGCCCCCAGGTCTGTGGGGCTACGCAAGCGGTTCCCAAAGAGCTTTAGAACAAGGCATAGTTTTCCCTGCTGGCTCTTTGGGCATGGGACCCATCTCCAGCCATAGGCCATTTTTGTGCCTGGCGCGACGCCAAGTGGGAAAGGGTGGCTTTGAGGCTGAAGGCAGCAGGAAAGCCCGCAGCGCCAGGTCTGTGGGGCTACGCAAGCGGTTCCCAAAGAGCTTTAGAACAAGGCATAATTTTCCTTGCTGGCTCTCTGGGCGGGGGACCCATCTCCAGCCGTATGGCCATTTTTGTGCCTGGCGCGGCGCCAAGTGGGAAAGGGTGGTGTCGAGGCTGAAGGCAGCAGGAAAGCCCGCAGCCCCCAGGTCTGTGGGGCTACGCAAGCGGTTCCCAAAGAGCTTTAGAACAAGGCATAGTTTTCCCTGCTGGCTCTTTGGGCGGGGGACCCATCTCCAGCCGTATGGCCATTTTTGTGCCTGGCGCGGCGCCAAGTGGGAAAGGGTGGTTTTGAGGCTGAAGGCAGCAGGAAAGCCCGCAGCCCCCAGGTCTGTGGGGCTACGCAAGCGGTTCCCAAAGAGCTTTAGAACAAGGCATAGTTTTCCCTGCTGGCTCTTTGGGCGGGGGACCCATCTCCAGCCGTATGGCCATTTTTGTGCCTGGCCCGGCGCCAAGCGGGAAAGGGTGGCTTTGAGGCTGAAGGCAGCAGCAAAGCCCACACCCCCAGGTCTGTGGGGCTACGCAAGCGGTTCCCAAAGAGCTTTAGAAAAAGGCATAGTTTTCCCTGCTGGCTCTTTGGGCGGGGGACCCATCTCCAGCCGTATGGCCATTTTTGTGCTTGGCGCGGCGCCAAGTGGGAAAGGGTGGTGTCGAGGCTGAAGGCAGCAGGAAAGCCCACAGCCCCCAGGTCTGTGGGGCTACGCAAGTGGTTCCCAAAGAGCTTTAGAACAAGGCATAGTTTTCCCTGCTAGCTCTTTGGGCGGGGGACCCATCTCCAGCCGTATGGCCATTTTTGTGCCTGGCGCGGTGCGTAGTGGGAAAGGGTGGTTTTGAGGCTGAAGGCAGCAGGAAAGCCTGCAGCCCCCAGGTCTGTGGGGCCAAGCAAGCGGTTCCCAAAGAGCTTTAGAACAAGGCATAGTTTTCCCTGATGGCTCTTTGGGCATGGGACCCATCTCCAGGCATAGGCCATTTTTGTGCCTGATAGGGCGCCAAGTGGGAAAGGGTGGCTTTGAGGCTGAAGGCAGCAGGAAAGCCTGCAGCCCCCAGGTCTGTGGGGCTACGCAAGCGGTTCCCAAAGAGCTTTAGAACAAGGCATAGTTTTCCCTGCTGGCTCTTTGGACGGGGGACCCATTTCCAGCCGTATGGCCATTTTTGAGCCTGGCGCGGTGCGTAGTGGTAAAGGGTGGTTTTGACGCTGAAGGCAGCAGGAAAGCCCGCAGCCCCCAGGTCTCTGCGGCTACGCAAGCGGTTCCCAAAGAGCTTTAGAACAAGGCATAGTTTTCCCTGCTGGCTCTTTGGGCGGGGGACCCATCTCCAGCCGTATGGCCATTTTTGTGCCTGGCGCGGCGCCAAGTGGGAAAGGGTGGTTTTGAGGCTGAAGGCAGCAGCAAAGCCTGCAGCCCCCAGGTCTGTGGGGCCAAGCAAGCGGTTCCCAAAGAGCTTTAGAACAAGGCATAGTTTTCCCTGCTGGCTCTTTGGGCATGGGACCCATCTCCAGCCATAGGCCATTTTTGTGCCTGGCGCGGCGCCAAGTGGGAAAGGGTGCTGTCGAGGCTGAAGGCAGCAGCAAAGCCTGCAGCCCCCAGGTCTGTGGGGCTATGCAAGCGGTTCCCAAAGAGCTTTAGAACAAGGCATAGTTTTCCCTGCTGGCTCTTTGGGCGGGGGACCCATCTCCAGTCGTATGGCTATTTTTATGCCTGGCGCGGTGCGTAGTGGGAAAGGGTGGTTTTGAGGCTGAAGGCAGCAGCAAAGCCTGCAGCCCCCAGGTCTGTGCGGCTACGCAAGCGGTTCCCAAAGAGCTTTAGAACAAGGCATAGTTTTCCCTGCTGGCTCTTTGGGCGGGGGACCCATCTCCAGCCGTATGGCCATTTTTGTGCCTGGCACGGCGCCAAGTGGGAAAGGGTGGTGTCGAGGCTGAAGGCAGCAGGAAAGCCCGCAGCCCCCATGTCTGTAGGGCTACGCAAGCGGTTCCCAAAGAGCTTTAGAACAAGGCATAGTTTTCCCTGCTGGCTCTCTGGGCGGGGGACCCATCTCCAGCCATAGACCATTTTTGTGCCTAGCGCGGCGCCAAGTGGGAAAGGGTGGCTTTGAGGCTGAAGGCAGCAGCAAAGCCTGCAGGCCCCACGTCTGTGGGGCCACGCAAGCGGTTCCCAAAGAGCTTTAGAACAAGGCATAGTTTTCCTTGCTGGGTCTTTGGGCATGGGACCGATCTCCAGCCATAGGCCATTTTTTTACCTGATGGAGTGCCAAGTGGGAAAGGGTGGCTTTGAGGCTGAAGGCAGCAGGAAAGCCTGCAGCCCCCAGGTCTGTGGGGCTACGCAAGCGGTTCCCAAAGAGCTTTAGAACAAGGCATAGTTTTCCTTGCTGGCTCTTTGGGCATGGGCCCCATCTCCAGCCATAGGCCATTTTTGTGCCTGGCGCGGCGCCAAGTGGGAAAGGGTGGCTTTGAGGCTGAAGGCAGCAGGAAAGCCCGCAGCCCCCAGGTCTGTGCGGCTACGCAAGCGGTTCCCAAAGAGCTTTAGAACAAGGCAAAATTTTCCTTGCTGGCTCTCTGGGCGGGGGACCCATCTCCAGCCGTATGGCCATTTTTGTGCCTAGCGCGACGCCAAGTGGGAAAGGGTGGCTTTGAGGCTGAAGGCAGCAGCAAAGCCTGCAGCCCCCAGGTCTGTGGCGCTACGCAAGCGGTTCCCAAAGAGCTTTAGAACAAGGCATAGTTTTCCCTGCTGGCTCTTTGGGCATGGGACCCATCTCCAGCCATAGGCCATTTTTGTGCCTGGCGCGACACCAAGTGGGAAAGGGTGGCTTTGAGGCTGAAGGCAGCAGGAAAGCCCGCAGCGCCAGGTCTGTGGGGCTACGCAAGCGGTTCCCAAAGAGCTTTAGAACAAGGCATAATTTTCCTTGCTGGCTCTCTGGGCGGGGGACCCATCTCCAGCCGTATGGCCATTTTTGTGCCTGGCGCGGCGCCAAGTGGGAAAGGGTGGTGTCGAGGCTGAAGGCAGCAGGAAAGCCCGCAGCCCCCAGGTCTGTGGGGCTACGCAAGCGGTTCCCAAAGAGCTTTAGAACAAGGCATAGTTTTCCCTGCTGGCTCTTTGGGCGGGGGACCCATCTCCAGCCGTATGGCCATTTTTGTGCCTGGCGCGGTGCGTAGTGGGAAAGGGTGGTTTTGAGGCTGAAGGCAGCAGGAAAACCTGCAGCCCCCAGGTCTGTGGGGCCAAGCAAGCGGTTCCCAAAGAGCTTTAGAAGAAGGCATAGTTTTCCCTGCTGGCTCTTTGGACAGGGGACCCATTTCCAGCCGTATGGCCATTTTTGTGCCTGGCGCGGTGCGTAGTGGTAAAGGGTGGTGTCGAGGCTGAAGGCAGCAGGAAAGCCCGCAGCCCCCAGGTCTGTGGGGCTACGCAAGCGGTTCCCAAAGAGCTTTAGAACAAGGCATAGTTTTCCCTGCTGGCTCTTTGGGCGGGGGACCCATCTCCAGCCGTATGGCCATTTTTGTGCCTGGCGCGGCGCCAAGTGGGAAAGGGTGGTTTTGAGGCTGAAGGCAGCAGCAAAGCCTGCAGCCCCCAGGTCTGTGGGGCCAAGCAAGCGGTTCCCAAAGAGCTTTAGAAGAAGGCATAGTTTTCCCTGCTGGCTCTTTGGGCATGGGACCCATCTCCAGCCATAGGCCATTTTTGTGTCTGGCGCGGCGCCAAGTGGGAAAGGGTGGCTTTGAGGCTGAAGGCAGCAGCAAAGCCTGCAGGCCCCACGTCTGTGGGGCCACGCAAGCGGTTCCCAAAGAGCTTTAGAACAAGGCATAGTTTTCCTTGCTGGGTCTTTGGGCATGGGACCGATCTCCAGCCATAGGCCATTTTTTTGCCTGATGGAGTGCCAAGTGTGAAAGGGTGGCTTTGAGGCTGAAGGCAGCAGGAAAGCCTGCAGCCCCCAGGTCTGTGGGGCTACGCAAGCGGTTCCCAAAGAGCTTTAGAACAAGGCATAGTTTTCCTTGCTGGCTCTTTGGGCATGGGACCCATCTCCAGCCATAGGCCATTTTTGTGCCTGATGCGGCGCCAAGTGGGAAAGGGTGGCTTTGAGGCTGAAGGCAGCAGCAAAGCCCGCAGCCCCCAGGTCTGTGCGGCTACGCAAGCGGTTCCCAAAGAGCTTTAGAACAAGGCATAATTTTCCTTGCTGGCTCTCTGGGCGGGGGACCCATCTCCAGCCGTATGGCCATTTTTGTGCCTAGCGCGACGCCAAGTGGGAAAGGGTGGCTTTGAGGCTGAAGGCAGCAGGAAAGCCCGCAGCCCCCAGGTCTGTGGGGCTACGCAAGCGGTTCCCAAAGAGCTTTAGAACAAGGCATAGTTTTCCCTGCTGGCTCTTTGGGCATGGGACCCATCTCCAGCCGTATGGCCATTTTTGTGCCTGGCGCGGCGCCAAGTGGGAAAGGGTGGTTTTGAGGCTGAAGGCAGCAGGAAAGCCCGCAGCCCCCAGGTCTTTGGGGCTACGCAAGCGGTTCCCAAAGAGCTTTAGAACAAGGCATAGTTTTCCCTGCTGGCTCTTTGGGCGGGGGACCCATCTCCAGCCGTATGGCCATTTTTGTGCCTGGCACGGCGCCAAGTGGGAAAGGGTGGTGTCGAGGCTGAAGGCAGCAGGAAAGCCCGCAGCCCCCATGTCTGTAGGGCTACGCAAGCGGTTCCCAAAGAGCTTTAGAACAAGGCATAGTTTTCCCTGCTGGCTCTCTGGGCGGGGGACCCATCTCCAGCCATAGAGCATTTTTGTGCCTAGCGCGGCGCCAAGTGGGAAAGGGTGGCTTTGAGGCTGAAGGCAGCAGCAAAGCCTGCAGGCCCCATGTCTGTGGGGCCACGCAAGCGGTTCCCAAAGAGCTTTAGAACAAGGCATAGTTTTCCTTGCTGGGTCTTTGGGCATGGGACCGATCTCAAGCCATAGATCATTTTTTTACCTGATGGAGTGCCAAGTGGGAACGGGTGGCTTTGAGGCTGAAGGCAGCAGGAAAGCCTGCAGCCCCCAGGTCTGTGGGGCTACGCAAGCGGTTCCCAAAGAGCTTTAGAACAAGGCATAGTTTTCCTTGCTGGCTCTTTGGGCATGGGCCCCATCTCCAGCCATAGGCCATTTTTGTGCCTGATGCGGCGCCAAGTGGGAAAGGGTGGCTTTGAGGCTGAAGGCAGCAGGAAAGCCCGCAGCCCCCAGGTCTGTGCGGCTACGCAAGCGGTTCCCAAAGAGCTTTAGAACAAGGCAAAATTTTCCTTGCTGGCTCTCTGGGCGGGGGACCCATCTCCAGCCGTATGGCCATTTTTGTGCCTAGCGCGACGCCAAGTGGGAAAGGGTGGCTTTGAGGCTGAAGGCAGCAGCAAAGCCTGCAGCCCCCAGGTCTGTGGGGCTACGCAAGCGGTTCCCAAAGAGCTTTAGAACAAGGCATAGTTTTCCCTGCTGGGTCTTTGGGCATGGGACCCATCTCCAGCCATAGGCCATTTTTGTGCCTGGCGCGACACCAAGTGGGAAAGGGTGGCTTTGAGGCTGAAGGCAGCAGGAAAGCCCGCAGCGCCAGGTCTGTGGGGCTACGCAAGCGGTTCCCAAAGAGCTTTAGAACAAGGCATAATTTTCCTTGCTGGCTCTCTGGGCGGGGGACCCATCTCCAGCCGTATGGCCATTTTTGTGCCTGGCGCGGCGCCAAGTGGGAAAGGGTGGTGTCGAGGCTGAAGGCAGCAGGAAAGCCCGCAGCCCCCAGGTCTGTGGGGCTACGCAAGCGGTTCCCAAAGAGCTTTAGAACAAGGCATAGTTTTCCCTGCTGGCTCTTTGGGCGGGGGATCCATCTCCAGCCGTATGGCCATTTTTGTGCCTGGCGCGGTGCGTAGTGGGAAAGGGTGGTTTTGAGGCTGAAGGCAGCAGGAAAGCCTGCAGCCCCCAGGTCTGTGGGGCCAAGCAAGCGGTTCCCAAAGAGCTTTAGAACAAGGCATAGTTTTCCCTGCTGGCTCTTTGGGCATGGGACCCATCTCCAGCCATAGGCCATTTTTGTGCCTGATAGGGCGCCAAGTGGGAAAGGGTGGCTTTGAGGCTGAAGGCAGCAGGAAAGCCTGCAGCCCCCAGGTCTGTGGGGCTACGCAAGCGGTTCCCAAAGAGCTTTAGAAGAAGGCATAGTTTTCCCTGCTGGCTCTTTGGACGGGGGACCCATTTCCAGCCGTATGGCCATTTTTGTGCCTGGCGCGGTGCGTAGTGGTAAAGGGTGGTTTTGACGCTGAAGGCAGCAGGAAAGCCCGCAGCCCCCAGGTCTGTGCGGCTACGCAAGCGGTTCCCAAAGAGCTTTAGAACAAGGCATAGTTTTCCCTGCTGGCTCTTTGGGCGGGGGACCCATCTCCAGCCGTATGGCCATTTTTGTGCCTAGCGCGACGCCAAGTGGGAAAGGGTGGCTTTGAGGCTGAAGGCAGCAGCAAAGCCTGCAGCCCCCAGGTCTGTGGCGCTACGCAAGCGGTTCCCAAAGAGCTTTAGAACAAGGCATAGTTTTCCCTGCTGGCTCTTTGGGCATGGGACCCATCTCCAGCCATAGGCCATTTTTGTGCCTGGCGCGACACCAAGTGGGAAAGGGTGGCTTTGAGGCTGAAGGCAGCAGGAAAGCCCGCAGCGCCAGGTCTGTGGGGCTACGCAAGCGGTTCCCAAAGAGCTTTAGAACAAGGCATAATTTTCCTTGCTGGCTCTCTGGGCGGGGGACCCATCTCCAGCCGTATGGCCATTTTTGTGCCTGGCGCGGCGCCAAGTGGGAAAGGGTGGTGTCGAGGCTGAAGGCAGCAGGAAAGCCCGCAGCCCCCAGGTCTGTGGGGCTACGCAAGCGGTTCCCAAAGAGCTTTAGAACAAGGCATAGTTTTCCCTGCTGGCTCTTTGGGCGGGGGACCCATCTCCAGCCGTATGGCCATTTTTGTGCCTGGCGCGGTGCGTAGTGGGAAAGGGTGGTTTTGAGGCTGAAGGCAGCAGGAAAACCTGCAGCCCCCAGGTCTGTGGGGCCAAGCAAGCGGTTCCCAAAGAGCTTTAGAAGAAGGCATAGTTTTCCCTGCTGGCTCTTTGGACAGGGGACCCATTTCCAGCCGTATGGCCATTTTTGTGCCTGGCGCGGTGCGTAGTGGTAAAGGGTGGTGTCGAGGCTGAAGGCAGCAGGAAAGCCCGCAGCCCCCAGGTCTGTGGGGCTACGCAAGCGGTTCCCAAAGAGCTTTAGAACAAGGCATAGTTTTCCCTGCTGGCTCTTTGGGCGGGGGACCCATCTCCAGCCGTATGGCCATTTTTGTGCCTGGCGCGGCGCCAAGTGGGAAAGGGTGGTTTTGAGGCTGAAGGCAGCAGCAAAGCCTGCAGCCCCCAGGTCTGTGGGGCCAAGCAAGCGGTTCCCAAAGAGCTTTAGAAGAAGGCATAGTTTTCCCTGCTGGCTCTTTGGGCATGGGACCCATCTCCAGCCATAGGCCATTTTTGTGTCTGGCGCGGCGCCAAGTGGGAAAGGGTGGCTTTGAGGCTGAAGGCAGCAGCAAAGCCTGCAGGCCCCACGTCTGTGGGGCCACGCAAGCGGTTCCCAAAGAGCTTTAGAACAAGGCATAGTTTTCCTTGCTGGGTCTTTGGGCATGGGACCGATCTCCAGCCATAGGCCATTTTTTTGCCTGATGGAGTGCCAAGTGTGAAAGGGTGGCTTTGAGGCTGAAGGCAGCAGGAAAGCCTGCAGCCCCCAGGTCTGTGGGGCTACGCAAGCGGTTCCCAAAGAGCTTTAGAACAAGGCATAGTTTTCCTTGCTGGCTCTTTGGGCATGGGACCCATCTCCAGCCATAGGCCATTTTTGTGCCTGATGCGGCGCCAAGTGGGAAAGGGTGGCTTTGAGGCTGAAGGCAGCAGCAAAGCCCGCAGCCCCCAGGTCTGTGCGGCTACGCAAGCGGTTCCCAAAGAGATTTAGAACAAGGCATAATTTTCCTTGCTGGCTCTCTGGGCGGGGGACCCATCTCCAGCCGTATGGCCATTTTTGTGCCTAGCGCGACGCCAAGTGGGAAAGGGTGGCTTTGAGGCTGAAGGCAGCAGGAAAGCCCGCAGCCCCCAGGTCTGTGGGGCTACGCAAGCGGTTCCCAAAGAGCTTTAGAACAAGGCATAGTTTTCCCTGCTGGCTCTTTGGGCATGGGACCCATCTCCAGCCGTATGGCCATTTTTGTGCCTGGCGCGGCGCCAAGTGGGAAAGGGTGGTTTTGAGGCTGAAGGCAGCAGGAAAGCCCGCAGCCCCCAGGTCTTTGGGGCTACGCAAGCGGTTCCCAAAGAGCTTTAGAACAAGGCATAGTTTTCCCTGCTGGCTCTTTGGGCGGGGGACCCATCTCCAGCCGTATGGCCATTTTTGTGCCTGGCACGGCGCCAAGTGGGAAAGGGTGGTGTCGAGGCTGAAGGCAGCAGGAAAGCCCGCAGCCCCCATGTCTGTAGGGCTACGCAAGCGGTTCCCAAAGAGCTTTAGAACAAGGCATAGTTTTCCCTGCTGGCTCTCTGGGCGGGGGACCCATCTCCAGCCATAGAGCATTTTTGTGCCTAGCGCGGCGCCAAGTGGGAAAGGGTGGCTTTGAGGCTGAAGGCAGCAGCAAAGCCTGCAGGCCCCATGTCTGTGGGGCCACGCAAGCGGTTCCCAAAGAGCTTTAGAACAAGGCATAGTTTTCCTTGCTGGGTCTTTGGGCATGGGACCGATCTCAAGCCATAGATCATTTTTTTACCTGATGGAGTGCCAAGTGGGAACGGGTGGCTTTGAGGCTGAAGGCAGCAGGAAAGCCTGCAGCCCCCAGGTCTGTGGGGCTACGCAAGCGGTTCCCAAAGAGCTTTAGAACAAGGCATAGTTTTCCTTGCTGGCTCTTTGGGCATGGGCCCCATCTCCAGCCATAGGCCATTTTTGTGCCTGATGCGGCGCCAAGTGGGAAAGGGTGGCTTTGAGGCTGAAGGCAGCAGGAAAGCCCGCAGCCCCCAGGTCTGTGCGGCTACGCAAGCGGTTCCCAAAGAGCTTTAGAACAAGGCAAAATTTTCCTTGCTGGCTCTCTGGGCGGGGGACCCATCTCCAGCCGTATGGCCATTTTTGTGCCTAGCGCGACGCCAAGTGGGAAAGGGTGGCTTTGAGGCTGAAGGCAGCAGCAAAGCCTGCAGCCCCCAGGTCTGTGGGGCTACGCAAGCGGTTCCCAAAGAGCTTTAGAACAAGGCATAGTTTTCCCTGCTGGGTCTTTGGGCATGGGACCCATCTCCAGCCATAGGCCATTTTTGTGCCTGGCGCGACACCAAGTGGGAAAGGGTGGCTTTGAGGCTGAAGGCAGCAGGAAAGCCCGCAGCGCCAGGTCTGTGGGGCTACGCAAGCGGTTCCCAAAGAGCTTTAGAACAAGGCATAATTTTCCTTGCTGGCTCTCTGGGCGGGGGACCCATCTCCAGCCGTATGGCCATTTTTGTGCCTGGCGCGGCGCCAAGTGGGAAAGGGTGGTGTCGAGGCTGAAGGCAGCAGGAAAGCCCGCAGCCCCCAGGTCTGTGGGGCTACGCAAGCGGTTCCCAAAGAGCTTTAGAACAAGGCATAGTTTTCCCTGCTGGCTCTTTGGGCGGGGGACCCATCTCCAGCCGTATGGCCATTTTTGTGCCTGGCGCGGTGCGTAGTGGGAAAGGGTGGTTTTGAGGCTGAAGGCAGCAGGAAAGCCTGCAGCCCCCAGGTCTGTGGGGCCAAGCAAGCGGTTCCCAAAGAGCTTTAGAACAAGGCATAGTTTTCCCTGCTGGCTCTTTGGGCATGGGACCCATCTCCAGCCATAGGCCATTTTTGTGCCTGATAGGGCGCCAAGTGGGAAAGGGTGGCTTTGAGGCTGAAGGCAGCAGGAAAGCCTGCAGCCCCCAGGTCTGTGGGGCTACGCAAGCGGTTCCCAAAGAGCTTTAGAAGAAGGCATAGTTTTCCCTGCTGGCTCTTTGGACGGGGGACCCATTTCCAGCCGTATGGCCATTTTTGTGCCTGGCGCGGTGCGTAGTGGTAAAGGGTGGTTTTGACGCTGAAGGCAGCAGGAAAGCCCGCAGCCCCCAGGTCTGTGCGGCTACGCAAGCGGTTCCCAAAGAGCTTTAGAACAAGGCATAGTTTTCCCTGCTGGCTCTTTGGGCGGGGGACCCATCTCCAGCCGTATGGCCATTTTTGTGCCTGGCGCGGCGCCAAGTGGGAAAGGGTGGCTTTGAGGCTGAAGGCAGCAGGAAAGCCTGCAGGCCCCACGTCTGTGGGGCCACGCAAGCGGTTCCCAAAGAGCTTTAGAACAAGGCATAGTTTTCCTTGCTGGGTCTTTGGGCATGGGACCGATCTCCAGCCATAGGCCATTTTTTTGCCTGATGGAGTGCCAAGTGGGAAAGGGTGGCTTTGAGGCTGAAGGCAGCAGGAAAGCCTGCAGCCCCCAGGTCTGTGGGGCTACGCAAGCGGTTCCCAAAGAGCTTTAGAACAAGGCATAGTTTTCCTTGCTGGCTCTTTGGGCATGGGACCCATCTCCAGCCATAGGCCATTTTTGTGCCTGATGCGGCGCCAAGTGGGAAAGGGTGGTTTTGACGCTGAAGGCAGCAGGAAAGCCCGCAGCCCCCAGGTCTGTGCGGCTACGCAAGCGGTTCCCAAAGAGATTTAGAACAAGGCATAATTTTCCTTGCTGGCTCTCTGGGCGGGGGACCCATCTCCAGCCGTATGGCCATTTTTGTGCCTAGCGCGACGCCAAGTGGGAAAGGGTGGCTTTGAGGCTGAAGGCAGCAGCAAAGCCCGCAGCCCCCAGGTCTGTGGGGCTACGCAAGCGGTTCCCAAAGAGCTTTAGAACAAGGCATAGTTTTCCCTGCTGGGTCTTTGGGCATGGGACCCATCTCCAGCCATAGGCCATTTTTGTGCCTGGCGCGGCGCCAAGTGGGAAAGGGTGGTGTCGAGGCTGAAGGCAGCAGGAAAGCCCGCAGCCCCCAGGTCTGTGGGGCTACACAAGCGGTTCCCAAAGAGCTTTAGAACAAGGCATAGTTTTCCCTGCTGGCTCTTTGGGCGGGGGACCCATCTCCAGCCGTATGGCCATTTTTGTGCCTGGCGCGGCGCCAAGTGGGAAAGGGTGGTTTTGAGGCTGAAGGCAGCAGGAAAGCCTGCAGCCCCCAGGTCTGTGGGGCTACGCAAGCGGTTCCCAAAGAGCTTTAGAAGAAGGCATAGTTTTCCCTGCTGGCTCTTTGGACGGGGGACCCATTTCCAGCCGTATGGCCATTTTTGTGCCTGGCGCGGTGCGTAGTGGGAAAGGTTGGCTTTGACGCTGAAGGCAGCAGGAAAGCCCGCAGCCCCCAGGTCTGTGCGGCTACGCAAGCGGTTCCCAAAGAGCTTTAGAACAAGGCATAGTTTTCCCTGCTGGCTCTTTGGGCGGGGGACCCATCTCCAGCCGTATGGCCATTTTTGTGCCTGGCGCGGTGCCAAGTGGGAAAGGGTGGTTTTGAGGCTGAAGGCAGCAGCAAAGCCTGCAGCCCCCAGGTCTGTGGGGCCAAGCAAGCGGTTCCCAAAGAGCTTTAGAACAAGGCATAGTTTTCCCTGCTGGCTCTTTGGGCATGGGACCCATCTCCAGCCATAGGCCATTTTTGTGCCTGGCGCGGCGCCAAGTGGGAAAGGGTGGCTTTGAGGCTGAAGGCAGCAGGAAAGCCTGCAGCCCCCAAGTCTCTGGGGCTACGCAAGCAGTTCCCAAAGAGCTTTAGAACAAGGCATAATTTTCCCTGCTGGCTCTCTGGGCGGGGGACCCATCTCCAGCCATAGGCCGTTTTTGTGCCTGGCGCGGCGCCAAGTGGGAAAGGGTGCTGTCGAGGCTGAAGGCAGCAGGAAAGCCTGCAGCCCCCAGGTCTGTGGGGCTATGCAAGCGGTTCCCAAAGAGCTTTAGAACAAGGCATAGTTTTCCCTGCTGGCTCTTTGGGCGGGGGACCCATCTCCAGTCGTATGGCTATTTTTATGCCTGGCGCGGTGCGTAGTGGGAAAGGGTGGTTTTGAGGCTGAAGGCAGCAGGAAAGCCCGCAGCCCCCAGGTCTTTGGGGCTACGCAAGCGGTTCCCAAAGAGCTTTAGAACAAGGCATAGTTTTCCCTGCTGGCTCTTTGGGCGGGGGACCCATCTCCAGCCGTATGGCCATTTTTGTGCCTGGCACGGCGCCAAGTGGGAAAGGGTGGTGTCGAGGCTGAAGGCAGCAGGAAAGCCCGCAGCCCCCATGTCTGTAGGGCTACGCAAGCGGTTCCCAAAGAGCTTTAGAACAAGGCATAGTTTTCCCTGCTGGCTCTCTGGGCGGGGGACCCATCTCCAGCCATAGACCATTTTTGTGCCTAGCGCGGCGCCAAGTGGGAAAGGGTGGCTTTGAGGCTGAAGGCAGCAGCAAAGCCTGCAGCCCCCAGGTCTGTGGGGCTACGCAAGCGGTTCCCAAAGAGCTTTAGAAGAAGGCATAGTTTTCCCTGCTGGCTCTTTGGACGGGGGACCCATTTCCAGCCGTATGGCCATTTTTGTGCCTGGCGCGGTGCGTAGTGGGAAAGGGTGGCTTTGACGCTGAAGGCAGCAGGAAAGCCCGCAGCCCCCAGGTCTGTGCGGCTACGCAAGCGGTTCCCAAAGAGCTTTAGAACAAGGCATAGTTTTCCCTGCTGGCTCTTTGGGCGGGGGACCCATCTCCAGCCGTATGGCCATTTTTGTGCCTGGCGCGGTGCCAAGTGGGAAAGGGTGGTTTTGAGGCTGAAGGCAGCAGCAAAGCCTGCAGCCCCCAGGTCTGTGGGGCCAAGCAAGCGGTTCCCAAAGAGCTTTAGAACAAGGCATAGTTTTCCCTGCTGGCTCTTTGGGCATGGGACCCATCTCCAGCCATAGGCCATTTTTGTGCCTGGCGCGGCGCCAAGTGGGAAAGGGTGGCTTTGAGGCTGAAGGCAGCAGGAAAGCCTGCAGCCCCCAAGTCTCTGGGGCTACGCAAGCAGTTCCCAAAGAGCTTTAGAACAAGGCATAATTTTCCCTGCTGGCTCTCTGGGCGGGGGACCCATCTCCAGCCATAGGCCGTTTTTGTGCCTGGCGCGGCGCCAAGTGGGAAAGGGTGCTGTCGAGGCTGAAGGCAGCAGCAAAGCCTGCAGCCCCCAGGTCTGTGGGGCTATGCAAGCGGTTCCCAAAGAGCTTTAGAACAAGGCATAGTTTTCCCTGCTGGCTCTTTGGGCGGGGGACCCATCTCCAGTCGTATGGCTATTTTTATGCCTGGCGCGGTGCGTAGTGGGAAAGGGTGGTTTTGAGGCTGAAGGCAGCAGGAAAGCCCGCAGCCCCCAGGTCTTTGGGGCTACGCAAGCGGTTCCCAAAGAGCTTTAGAACAAGGCATAGTTTTCCCTGCTGGCTCTTTGGGCGGGGGACCCATCTCCAGCCGTATGGCCATTTTTGTGCCTGGCACGGCGCCAAGTGGGAAAGGGTGGTGTCGAGGCTGAAGGCAGCAGGAAAGCCCGCAGCCCCCATGTCTGTAGGGCTACGCAAGCGGTTCCCAAAGAGCTTTAGAACAAGGCATAGTTTTCCCTGCTGGCTCTTTGGGCATGGGACCGATCTCCAGCCATAGGCCATTTTTTTACCTGATGGAGTGCAAAGTGGGAAAGGGTGGCTTTGAGGCTGAAGGCAGCAGGAAAGCCTGCAGCCCCCAGGTCTGTGGGGCTACGCAAGCGGTTCCCAAAGAGCTTTAGAACAAGGCATAGTTTTCCTTGCTGGCTCTTTGGGCATGGGCCCCATCTCCAGCCATAGGCCATTTTTGTGCCTGATGCGGCGCCAAGTGGGAAAGGGTGGCTTTGAGGCTGAAGGCAGCAGGAAATCCCGCAGCCCCCAGGTCTGTGGGGCTACACAAGCGGTTCCCAAAGAGCTTTAGAACAAGGCATAGTTTTCCCTGCTGGCTCTTTGGGCGGGGGACCCATCTCCAGCCATAGGCCATTTTTGTGCCTGGCGCGGCGCCAAGTGGGAAAGGGTGGTTTTGAGGCTGAAGGCAGCAGGAAAGCCTGCAGCCCCCAGGTCTGTGGGGCTACGCAAGCGGTTCCCAAAGAGCTTTAGAAGAAGGCATAGTTTTCCCTGCTGGCTCTTTGGACGGGGGACCCATTTCCAGCCGTATGGCCATTTTTGTGCCTGGCGCAGTGGTAAAGGGTGGTTTTGACGCTGAAGGCAGCAGGAAAGCCCGCAGCCCCCAGGTCTGTGCGGCTACGCAAGCGGTTCCCAAAGAGCTTTAGAACAAGGCATAGTTTTCCCTGCTGGCTCTTTGGGCGGGGGACCCATCTCCAGCCGTATGGCCATTTTTGTGCCTGGCGCGGCGCCAAGTGGGAAAGGGTGGTTTTGAGGCTGAAGGCAGCAGCAAAGCCTGCAGCCCCCAGGTCTGTGGGGCCAAGCAAGCGGTTCCCAAAGAGCTTTAGAACAAGGCATAGTTTTCCCTGCTGGCTCTTTGGGCATGGGACCCATCTCCAGCCATAGGCCATTTTTGTGCCTGGCGCGGCGCCAAGTGGGAAAGGGTGGCTTTGAGGCTGAAGGCAGCAGGAAAGCCTGCAGCCCCCAAGTCTCTGGGGCTACGCAAGCAGTTCCCAAAGAGCTTTAGAACAAGGCATAATTTTCCCTGCTGGCTCTCTGGGCGGGGGACCCATCTCCAGCCATAGGCCGTTTTTGTGCCTGGCGCGGCGCCAAGTGGGAAAGGGTGCTGTCGAGGCTGAAGGCAGCAGCAAAGCCTGCAGCCCCCAGGTCTGTGGGGCTATGCAAGCGGTTCCCAAAGAGCTTTAGAACAAGGCATAGTTTTCCCTGCTGGCTCTTTGGGCGGGGGACCCATCTCCAGTCGTATGGCTATTTTTAAGCCTGGCGCGGTGCGTAGTGGGAAAGGGTGGTTTTGAGGCTGAAGGCAGCAGGAAAGCCCGCAGCCCCCAGGTCTTTGGGGCTACGCAAGCGGTTCCCAAAGAGCTTTAGAACAAGGCATAGTTTTCCTTGCTGGCTCTTTGGGCATGGGACCCATCTCCAGCCATAGGCCATTTTTGTGCCTGATGCGGCGCCAAGTGGGAAAGGGTGGCTTTGAGGCTGAAGGCAGCAGGAAAGCCTGCAGCCCCCAGGTCTGTGGGGCTACGCAAGCGGTTCCCAAAGAGCTTTAGAACAAGGCATAGTTTTCCTTGCTGGCTCTTTGGGCATGGGACCCATCTCCAGCCATAGGCCATTTTTGTGCCTGATGCGGCGCCAAGTGGGAAAGGGTGGCTTTGAGGCTGAAGGCAGCAGGAAAGCCCGCAGCCCCCAGGTCTGTGCGGCTACGCAAGCGGTTCCCAAAGAGATTTAGAACAAGGCATAATTTTCCTTGCTGGCTCTCTGGGCGGGGGACCCATCTCCAGCCGTATGGCCATTTTTGTGCCTAGCGCGACGCCAAGTGGGAAAGGGTGGCTTTGAGGCTGAAGGCAGCAGCAAAGCCCGCAGCCCCCAGGTCTGTGGGGCTACGCAAGCGGTTCCCAAAGAGCTTTAGAACAAGGCATAGTTTTCCCTGCTGGGTCTTTGGGCATGGGACCCATCTCCAGGCATAGGCCATTTTTGTGCCTGGCGCGACGCCAAGTGGGAAAGGGTGGCTTTGAGGCTGAAGGCAGCAGGAAAGCCCGCAGCCCCCAGGTCTGTGGGGCTACGCAAGCGGTTCCCAAAGAGCTTTAGAACAAGGCATAATTTTCCTTGCTGGCTCTCTGGGCGGGGGACCCATCTCCAGCCGTATGGCCATTTTTGTGCCTGGCGCGGCGCCAAGTGGGAAAGGGTGGTGTCGAGGCTGAAGGCAGCAGGAAAGCCCGCAGCCCCCAGGTCTGTGGGGCTACACAAGCGGTTCCCAAAGAGCTTTAGAACAAGGCATAGTTTTCCCTGCTGGCTCTTTGGGCGGGGGACCCATCTCCAGCCGTATGGCCATTTTTGTGCCTGGCGCGGCGCCAAGTGGGAAAGGGTGGTTTTGAGGCTGAAGGCAGCAGCAAAGCCTGCAGCCCCCAGGTCTGTGGGGCCAAGCAAGCGGTTCCCAAAGAGCTTTAGAACAAGGCATAGTTTTCCCTGCTGGCTCTTTGGACGGGGGAAACATTTCCAGCCGTATGGCCATTTTTGTGCCTGGCGCGGTGCGTAGTGGTAAAGGGTGGTTTTGACGCTGAAGGCAGCAGGAAAGCCCGCAGCCCCCAGGTCTGTGGGGCTACGCAAGCGGTTCCCAAAGAGCTTTAGAACAAGGCATAGTTTTCCCTGCTGGCTCTTTGGGCGGGGGACCCATCTCCAGCCGTATGGCCATTTTTGTGCCTGGCGCGGCGCCAAGTGGGAAAGGGTGGTTTTGAGGCTGAAGGCAGCAGCAAAGCCTGCAGCCCCCAGGTCTGTGGGGCCAAGCAAGCGGTTCCCAAAGAGCTTTAGAACAAGGCATAGTTTTCCCTGCTGGCTCTTTGGGCATGGGACCCATCTCCAGCCATAGGCCATTTTTGTGCCTGGCGCGGCGCCAAGTGGGAAAGGGTGGCTTTGAGGCTGAAGGCAGCAGGAAAGCCTGCAGCCCCCAAGTCTCTGGGGCTACGCAAGCAGTTCCCAAAGAGCTTTAGAACAAGGCATAATTTTCCCTGCTGGCTCTCTGGGCGGGGGACCCATCTCCAGCCATAGGCCGTTTTTGTGCCTGGCACGGCGCCAAGTGGGAAAGGGTGCTGTCGAGGCTGAAGGCAGCAGCAAAGCCTGCAGCCCCCAGGTCTGTGGGGCTATGCAAGCGGTTCCCAAAGAGCTTTAGAACAAGGCATAGTTTTCCCTGCTGGCTCTTTGGGCGGGGGACCCATCTCCAGTCGTATGGCTATTTTTATGCCTGGCGCGGTGCGTAGTGGGAAAGGGTGGTTTTGAGGCTGAAGGCAGCAGGAAAGCCCGCAGCCCCCAGGTCTGTGGGGCTACGCAAGCGGTTCCCAAAGAGCTTTAGAACAAGGCATAGTTTTCCCTGCTGGCTCTTTGGGCGGGGGACCCATCTCCAGCCGTATGGCCATTTTTGTGCCTGGCACGGCGCCAAGTGGGAAAGGGTGGTGTCGAGGCTGAAGGCAGCAGGAAAGCCCGCAGCCCCCATGTCTGTAGGGCTACGCAAGCGGTTCCCAAAGAGCTTTAGAACAAGGCATAGTTTTCCCTGCTGGCTCTCTGGGCGGGGGACCCATCTCCAGCCATAGACCATTTTTGTGCCTAGCGCGGCGCCAAGTGGGAAAGGGTGGCTTTGAGGCTGAAGGCAGCAGCAAAGCCTGCAGGCCCCACGTCTGTGGGGCCACGCAAGCGGTTCCCAAAGAGCTTTAGAACAAGGCATAGTTTTCCTTGCTGGGTCTTTGGGCATGGGACCGATCTCCAGCCATAGGCCATTTTTTTACCTGATGGAGTGCCAAGTGGGAAAGGGTGGCTTTGAGGCTGAAGGCAGCAGGAAAGCCTGCAGCCCCCAGGTCTGTGGGGCTACGCAAGCGGTTCCCAAAGAGCTTTAGAACAAGGCATAGTTTTCCTTGCTGGCTCTTTGGGCATGGGCCCCATCTCCAGCCATAGGCCATTTTTGTGCCTGATGCGGCGCCAAGTGGGAAAGGGTGGCTTTGAGGCTGAAGGCAGCAGGAAAGCCCGCAGCCCCCAGGTCTGTGCGGCTACGCAAGCGGTTCCCAAAGAGCTTTAGAACAAGGCAAAATTTTCCTTGCTGGCTCTCTGGGCGGGGGACCCATCTCCAGCCATATGGCCATTTTTGTGCCTAGCGCGACGCCAAGTGGGAAAGGGTGGCTTTGAGGCTGAAGGCAGCAGCAAAGCCTGCAGCCCCCAGGTCTGTGGGGCTACGCAAGCGGTTCCCAAAGAGCTTTACAAGAAGGCATAGTTTTCCCTGCTGGGTCTTTGGGCATGGGACCCATCTCCAGCCATAGGCCATTTTTGTGCCTGGCGCGACACCAAGTGGGAAAGGGTGGCTTTGAGGCTGAAGGCAGCAGGAAAGCCCGCAGCGCCAGGTCTGTGGGGCTACGCAAGCGGTTCCCAAAGAGCTTTAGAACAAGGCATAATTTTCCTTGCTGGCTCTCTGGGCGGGGGACCCATCTCCAGCCGTATGGCCATTTTTGTGCCTGGCGCGGCGCCAAGTGGGAAAGGGTGGTGTCGAGGCTGAAGGCAGCAGGAAAGCCCGCAGCCCCCAGGTCTGTGGGGCTACGCAAGCGGTTCCCAAAGGGCTTTAGAACAAGGCATAGTTTTCCCTGCTGGCTCTTTGGGCGGGGGACCCATCTCCAGCCGTATGGCCATTTTTGTGCCTGGCGCGGTGCGTAGTGGGAAAGGGTGGTTTTGAGGCTGAAGGCCAGCAGGAAAGCCTGCAGCCCCCAGGTCTGTGGGGCCAAGCAAGCGGTTCCCAAAGAGCTTTAGAACAAGGCATAGTTTTCCCTGATGGCTCTTTGGGCATGGGACCCATCTCCAGCCATAGGCCATTTTTGTGCTTGATAGGGCGCCAAGTGGGAAAGGGTGGCTTTGAGGCTGAAGGCAGCAGGAAAGCCTGCAGCCCCCAGGTCTGTGGGGCTACGCAAGCGGTTCCCAAAGAGCTTTAGAACAAGGCATAGTTTTCCCTGCTGGCTCTTTGGACGGGGGGACCCATTTCCAGCCGTATAGCCATTTTTGTGCCTGGCGCGGTGCGTAGTGGTAAAGGGTGGTTTTGACGCTGAAGGCAGCAGGAAAGCCCGCAGCCCCCAGGTCTGTGCGGCTACGCAAGCGGTTCCCAAAGAGCTTTAGAACAAGGCATAGTTTTCCCTGCTGGCTCTTTGGGCGGGGGACCCATCTCCAGCCGTATGGCCATTTTTGTGCCTGGCGCGGCGCCAAGTGGGAAAGGGTGGTTTTGAGGCTGAAGGCAGCAGCAAAGCCTGCAGCCCCCAGGTCTGTGGGGCCAAGCAAGCGGTTCCCAAAGAGCTTTAGAACAAGGCATAGTTTTCCCTGCTGGCTCTTTGGGCATGGGACCCATCTCCAGCCATAGGCCATTT